>NC_142739.1:21781259-22021259 GCF_051943395.1 Hippocampus bargibanti | reverse complement strand
TTCTTGGTCACTTTTCATTCCCTCGCAATCAATTTTCCCACTTACCTGCCTCATCATGGCCTTGAAAGCTGCAAGTCTTAGTTTCAAAGTCAGGATCTCTCCAGATTTATCAAAACAGAACCCCTGTCAAGAGTGAAAGACCAACAACTTGATTTTTTTACTCCAAGGTTGTCCAAACATTACGTAATTAATGATATGAATGTCAGTTACGCCTACCTGTAGAAACTTGGCAAAAAACGATGCAAATCCAAGAATAGCACACATAAGACAAAGAAAATCTGCGTTCTTTTTCATCATTTCTTGATCAACACTGGTAAACACCTGAAAGTATGAAAGAGAAGCTTTGTTTATTCAATGCTTGGCATAGGATGTCCTTTCTTTCTTTTGGAACCCAAAATCAAATACAGTGATACCTCGGTTTACAAACCCCTTGGCTTACGAACTTTTCGGTTTACCTACGTTAAATTTTACCTTGGCATACAACCTTTTTTTCAGGGTACACACAGAGCGTCACAATGAGTGACGTGTCGTTCACGAATGAGCCCGTTCAAACAAAATGGCAGCTGACTGTTTTTGTCCTCTTTTCCCCGCCCCCGGTCTTCAGTTAAAGCCACGTGATTGGTCAATAATGCAGCAGTGAGGGGAGGTGGTTACAGACGGAGAGAGACAGAGAGAGTGAGGCCGTTAAACATTAAAGAGACAGGCAGACGACAGAGAGAGAATGAGAAAATGGAAAAGAAAACAGTGAAATTTGCACTCGTTTGATAGTTCAAAGGCATAGTGTAGACTGCAAGGTTAAAATATCCCATCAATCAGGCTCCACAAATAACCCGCACAAGCCATCTGTACACTTGATGCAAAAAGCTATCAACTCAGCTGAACAGAACGCAATTGATGAGGAACAAGGTGGTGAAAGAAGAAGGCTACGTTCCTCATCAAGTGTTTAATGCTGAGGAAACCGGCCACTCCATTCCATCAAGCCATCAACGACCATCACAAAGGTAAATAAAACTACTTTATTATACAGTACAGTTTATTCCTTTAATTATAACACCATAGCATCTTTATTATACATAAAATAAGGTATATTTTGTGTAGTTTTAAGGCTTAGAAAATTAGAAAATTATGTTTTATGGGGACCTGGGAACGGATTATTCTCATTATAATGGTTTCCTATGGGAAATTAATTTTTTGGGATACACACTTTTTGCCTTACACACTCTGTATGGGAACCAATTAAATTCGTAAGCCAAGGTATCACTGTACATGAAGGACACTCTACTTTGATGGTTAGTTAGAACCTACACCGATGAAGTTTGAGAGGATGAGCGCAAACATGGGCTGGATGATTCCAACAATCGCTGCAGAGATGATCCCCACCAAAATGTAATGCCACTCGGGAAGGTTGAAACGCAGCACGTTAAGTAAGGAAAAAGGTTGCCTATCTTCATCCTGTAGTCAAGGAAGAGAGAGCGCTAAATTATACCGCACTTGAATCTTTGCTAAATGTGTACATCTCCAAAATCACCTCCTCTTTAATGCCTTTGTCATCCACCAACTTTTCACTCTCTTTGTTTTGTTGTAAACCAGAAAAGGAACAACTATTGATCGACTTTCTCCTAAATGCGGAAGATTCGGAGGTCGTTTTGTCGACTTGGATTTTTTTAGTCGGCATACCATTCTGCGGATCCTTCTCCGCTCCTTTCTGAAATGTCTGCAAGGAAGAAGAAAAGCAAAAAAAAAAATGGATCATATTCATAAATTTTCTTTTTAAGTTTAACTTTTTATTCAGTTTTACCTGCATACTAACGAGAGTATGGTAAACGCCATTTTTTCCCAGCAGCTGGTCATGAGTCCCCACCTCGACAACTGTTCCATTTTGGAAACCAGCAATCATGTCAACATTTTTGATTGTTGAAAGGCGATGGGCCACAATTATGGTGGTACGACCCAGTCTAACCTGCACAAGTGATAGAAAAGATTTGGGTTTGTGCAAATGTGTGACACGGTTACGGGATCTATGACTTGGATATGGAGAATTTGAAATATGTCGTGGACAAAAGTTGTGGAAAGTCGCTTAGAACTACCTTTTCTTTTAACTTATTCACTGCCAGATATGTGCAAAAATGTGACCACTCCAGTGCCAGGGTTTTTGTCATTGTCACTAAATTGCAGGACCCACAGAATATTGAGTTTTAGGACTACATAAACGTTCAATGCAGTGTAATAAACCTTAGACTCTCTTCTTTCATCAGGAAAAAATGACATTGAAATGGGGGCAGCTGTACAAAATACATAATAATAATACATAGTGATTTATAATGTGATTTAACAACAGCTGAAGCGCTAAAATGGATAAAAGGCAAATGTTCTACCCTCATGGAAAGAAAAAACATTGACAGAGGTCTGACCAGCGCATTATCGGCACCCCCCCCCTCTCAGCAAGAAAAAACAAAACCCGAAAAAAATTGAGAATGGCGCTCCACGAAAAAAAGTTAAATCCTAAATTATATGGGTCTGGAGTTATATGAGCTTGAAATGAGGGCGGCTGTCCAAAATACAATGCAATACATACATATTGGTTTATATATTGCTTTAAGAACAGCTGAAGCTGGAACAAAGTGCTCACAGAGAAAAAAAGGGAAAATCTGCCCTGTTGTGGATGTGAAAAAACATTGTCAGAGGTCTGCCCGGCGCTTTATTGGCACTCAAGCAAGAAAAACCAAAACCCAATCAAATTCGGGAATGGCACTGCACGTCATGTTTTTCAATTCACGAATAAATTTGCGAATGGTAGTGAATGAGTTCATGAATAATATACAGGTCGGGTCTCACTACCTTGTCGAGCGCATCCTGCACAACAGTTTCACTCTCGGCGTCAAGCGCGGATGTTGCTTCGTCCAACAGAAGGATTTTGGGGTTCCGTACGAGCGCTCGAGCGATTGCAATTCTCTGTTTCTGTCCGCCACTCATCTGAGTGCCTCGGTCGCCAACCAGTGTCTCGAATTTCTGCTTGACAACAACACTAATTATTGGCAAAAAATATCTCATATTAATCACAGTGAAATAGCGTCTGCTCGGTGGCCCGGGGCGTACAAGTTTTACGTCGGCCGAACAACTTTCAAAACGTCTCGGGCCGGGTGGCCGACAACTTCTTCAAGAAAAAAAAAATGTTTTTTCAAATCAAACGTTTGTTTCATTCAATCAAGCTAAAACCACAGGCAAACCGCCACGTGGGCTCCGAGTATGCAAATTGTCAAACAGGCTTCTGATTGGCTGCCGGTGCCGAGTATGCAAAAAATTTGCATGCTCGGAACCGGCAGCCAATCAGAAGCCTGTTTCGTGCTTCTGACTACACTGTGACTGAAAAGTGTATTTGAGAGTTTTGAAAGCCGCTTAGAAAGAGGAGGCCACGCAATGCAAACATTGTGCACCATGACGACAAACAACAACTGGAGCTAAATCGTTTGCAAGGGATATTTACCATAAATTAAGCAAGGGAGCATTTGTGGTAGGTACTTCCTTACTTTAAAAAATCCTTATACTTCACAACAATGTTTTCTTTTTGCCCATTAGTGGTCTTATCGTGTTTCAAGTTGTGAAAAATGGGGCGGGCAACTTTTCAGAGTTGTCTGCCCGGGTGTCCGCTAACTTTTTGTCATGAGTTTCAGACACTGATAATAAATCATAAAATCAGATGAAATTATGAAGAAAGTCATACTTCGGGAAAGTTCATGATGAAGTCGTAAGCATTGGCCTCCTTGGTAGCTTGCTCAATTTCGGTCTGCGTCACATCCGGTCGTCCGTATCGGATGTTTTCAGCGATGGTGGTGGCGAAAAGGACGGGTTCTTGACTCACTACACCAATCATCTCTCGCAGGTGGCGGATATTGAGAGAACGGATGTCATGGCCATCAATGGAAACCTTTAAAGGGGGATACAATGATATTCTTTTTCAATTTTCTTGCTGGTTGAACAACTTATTAAATTTTTACAAATATGCTCATACAGATCCCTGCTGAGGATCGTAGAACCTCTGCAACAGCTGAATGGTGGTGCTTTTACCGCAACCGCTGCTTCCCACTAAAGCAATGGTCTGTCCACTTTTCACACTCAGGGACATGTTGCTTAATACCTGTAAGAGATGAATGACCATTCTGGAAAGAAATATGTTGGATGGAATTGAACAGTGTCAATGAGGCTTACTTTAACCTCTGGCCTTGAGGGGTAGTTAAAGTGGATGTTCTTGAACTCGATATTTCCACTGATCGAATCAGGCTTCAGGCCGCTCTCCGAATAGCTGTCAATGCTCGGGATCTGTAGAAAAAAAAGTTTTTAGTTTTTAAACAGCTCAGTACTCTCTATCGCCTAAAATCTACATCACAGGTGTCAAAGTCAAGGCCCGTGGACCAAATCTGGTCTGCCACATCATTTTATTCAGCCCACAAAAGCAAACCAAGCTTGTCAAGTGGCATGATGCTTGCTAATATCCAAACCAAAATTTCAAATTGTCATATGTAAACCACAATAGCAGCATGATTCTTGATTTCAGATTTGAAAACTAGTTACCGTAATTTCCAGACTAAAGCGTGCACCTGATTACAAGCCTCACTCAGTACATTTTTAAAGGAAAAGCCATTTTGTACATACATAAACCGCACCTGTCTATAAACCGCATGTTTATAAAGAAAGACGGTACGAAGAAAACATTTTCAAAGTTTTAATAATTTACGCTAACTTTTCTTTCGCTGTTAAGCGGTAGCAACACAACAAGCATCACTATTAACTCTCTAGCTAGCTATCTGGCTATCTATTAGGTACTTTGCTAGCTTTTTATCTATTTGAATTATTCCTGGTTGAGTGAACGCTGGCGCGTGTGGCTGCCATTGCTCGCTCACAGAAAAACTAAATAATAATAATAATAATACAATGTATAGTGACCTTGAGAGTTTTGAAAGGCGCTTAGAAATGAAATGTATTGTTGACAAATGAAGCTTTCCTTACACTGTCAATGATGTTGTAAACTTGGTATGCAGCTCCTTGGGCAATGACAAATGACTCAGCGTTAGGTGAGGTCTCTCCCAATGCGAATGCTCCAATGAGCAATGCGAACAAAACCTTAAAGACAAAAAACATTATTGGATTCAAACTCTCTAACTTTAATATTTCCTTTAGGGGGGAAATGACATTTATATTTCTAGTGTCTGTGTTATGAATTGTTTGTGATCTCAAATCAGCATCTCACACTATTTTGCATATCTGCCAACGACTTCGGTTTTGCCGTAAAAACTACAGCTTTCATGATCCCATTCCGGTTTACGGGTTAATAATGTAAATTACGGTTTCCAATAAAACAATTCATCCAAAATCGTCAAAATAGTAAGTACTGTACTCAACGTTAATTCAAAACACGAGAACAGGTGATCGGCACAGTGCTAGCTGTTAGCTTCCTTTAGATGAATTGTGCATGCGCGTGGTACGGGTCTTTCCTGGAATCCAGAGTGACAGCTCATTCGTGCAATTGCGACTCAAGAATTAGCATAGTTTTTATCATTGTCGTGTAATGGCATCTGTCGGAGTCAAATCAACAAGTGTGAAAAGTAAAAAAAATACTACAGTGAGGAATATTCCCAAGCATTTCCAGGAGTGAGACTTCGCTCAAGAAAAGGTGAAAATGAGGCGAGTTTGAGTTTTATACCTATCAACCTTGGCTAATAGCTGCTCGTATAAATGATTACAATTCCCGTATAAAAGTTGTCGTACGCCGTACATTACAGTGACGTGAAAGTGTGTGTTACAGTGAAAGTGTGTGTAAGGCGAAAAGTTCGTCTGCCAAACATTTATTTCCCATAAGAAACCATTAAAAATAAGAATAATCCGTTCCCAGGTCCCCATAAAACGTAATTTTATACTAAATAAGCCTTAAAACTACACCAAATATACCTTATTTTATGTATAATAAATGTGCTATTGAATGGTAACGAGTCTTAAAACGTAAAATATAGCTATATGCGGTGGAATCTTTGTAAAATACGCTCAGTAGAAGTCATTTGAAGCCATTTTACAAATTATGGACACAACTTGTCCGGAGACGTCGGTAGTCCTTTAACACTAGGCTGTGGTGGGGTCTTTTTCAGTCCCACAATCGCAAAAGTACTTCACTCGATAACAAACCTGTTTGCACTCAAAGGGGTTGTGGAAAACTAGTCGGCCAGCCACCGTGCGCTGTTCGACCGTGTGTTTTGGTGTTCTTCCGCCGACCACTAGTCCGCCAGCCACCGTGGCGCTCCGTGTGGTTAGGTTCGTTTACCGAAAACTAGTTTGTATGCCAAGATTATATTGTCACGAATTTAATGTTTGTAAGGCGAAAAGTTTGTAAACTAAAGCGTTTGTAAACCGAGATATCACTGTACTTGGCTTTTCTGGTTTCAGAAGTTGGCAGGTATGTATTTTATTCAAGTGCTTGATCCAATATGTATGTATTGCATTGTATTTTGGACAGCTACCCCCATTTCAAGCTCGGATAACTCAGGAACCCATATAATTTTGGAATTAACTCGTTTTTCTGACGAAAGAAGAGAGTCTAAGGTTTCTTATGCTGCCATATCTGTTCATCTATTAGCTGGCTGGCTGGTTATCTGGCTATCTATTAGCTATCTATTGGCTGTGAATTAGCTGGCTGGCTATCTATTATCTATCTGGTCGCTAGCTAGCTAGTTTTCTATCTATTTGAGTTACTTCCAGGTTGATTGAACGCTGGCGCATGTGGTTGCCACTGCTCACCCACAGAAAAACTGATCCTGTGATTGTAAAGTGACCTTGAGAGTTTTGAAAGGCGCTTACAAATGAATTTTATTATTATTATTATTATTATTATTATTATTATTATTATCTCAATTTGTTCATTCAAATTGAATCCGATAACTTTTATTTTAAATCAGGCAATTTCTCTACTCACTGTGAGTACATTTCCAATGCTGTATTCTTTATCTTTACTCAAAATGAGCGTACTCCCGTACCAGAAGGCCAAAGCATATGAGAGGTATATCATCATGATGGTAAAGCCGATAATCACGTTTGAACTAAGCATCTTCTTCATTCCCGTTTTCTTTGCCTCTTCCAAAATGTTACGATATCTGTGAAGTGACATAAACATCAAAGAATTTGAATGAAAAGACATTTGATTGAAAAAAAATGTGGTGAACGCATGGATTTGGCTTCATCGTACAGGAAGATTTATGTTTCCTTCTGTTGCTGACATAGTTGTTTAGTTTGGCTTGGATAATTTCTTTCTTTCTTTCTTTCTTTCTTTCTTTCTGTCTCTCTTTCTCTCTGTCTCTCTTTCTTCCTACCTTCTTTCTTTCTTTCCTCCCCCTCCCCCTATCCGTCTCTCCCTTCTTTCCTCCTTTCCTCCCTCCTTCCTTCCTTCCTTCCTTCATTCCTTCCTTCCATCCGTTTTCCCCCTCGCTCCTCCTTTCTTTCTTTCCTCCCTCCTCCCTCCCTCCCTCCCTCCCTCCTTTCCTCCTCCCTACCTCCCCCCGACTTTCTTTCTTTGTCCTTCGTTCACTCCCGCCCTTCTTTCTCTCTTTCTTACCCCTCCTTGACGTCCAAATACTTTTGGAGGGAACTGAAGACTTTGTGTGCTGGCACAGGAGAGCAGAAACCTTTTTAAGACACCAGCACGATCTCTTAAGAGACATATTAAAGCATGAGATAGTGACAAACCTCTCGATCTCTCTTTTCTGACCGCTAAAGGCAAACACGGTCCTGATGGCAGAAAGCACCTCCTCTGCCACCGCACCTGCTCTGGCGTAAGCAGCCTGTTCTTTTGACGCAAATGATGACAGCACCTAAAAAGAAAGCCATAAAAACTTGCCAATGACAGGATTTTATTATATTCAATTTTTTTACATCAAAGCCAGACATGGATGGATAAAGTATACCTTACTAAAAAGTGCAGCTGACAAGCCAACTAGGGGGCAGGTAGCCAAGATGACCAGAGCGAATTTCCATCCTATGCTTAAAGCAATGATGAAGGATAAGGTGAAAGTGGAAAAGCACTGGATCAGCATTCCCAGCTTATCTCCTATACCCTCTTGGATCTTATAGACGTCACTGTACAGGCAAATGAGCATGTTCATCAATTATAGTTGCTGTATATTTGTGTTTGTGGTATATTTTCGAAAGAAAAAAAAAGAATGAGTCATTCAGTAAATAATGTGATTTTGGATTGATATTAGGACTTTAAATACAGATAGTATACTTTTCTCCCTTAGTCGCCCACCACTTTTACCACCTGTGCACAAACTTCACAAATTTCCTCAGCATAAACATTTTTGGACTACTAATGTCTCTGCCAATCGGTCATAACACTTTTTGACTTCACCATAGTCACAAAGTTTTAGTCAAAAATATCAGTCCAAATGTTTTATTTTTACACACAAGTAATATGGAATCTAGTTTTGAAAGGCTCTTAAAAATAAGAATAATTATTAATATTTCAAAATAATAAAATAAAAAATTACATTAAAAAATTAATTTGCAAGCGCCTTTCTGGACACTCAAAGACACTACAATAAAAAGAACATTACACAGAACAAGAAAACCATAAATAAAATAATAAATAATAAAAGCTGATTAAACTAGACCATGAATGCATTTTTAAACAGATGGGTTTTGAGGTGGGATTTGAAAGTAGGAAGGGAGTCAATGTTACAGATGTTGGGTGGAAGTGAATTCAACAGTTTGGGAGCAGAGCGGCTGAAAGCTCTGCACCCCATCGTGGTGAGACGGGCAGAGGGCACACAGAGGTGGAGGGAGGATGAGGATCTGAGGGACCGAGAGGGAACGGAAATTTGAAGGAGGTCATTATTATATATATATTATCAGGTTATTATTATTATTATTATGACTCTTTTTTACTATTATTACTATTATTGTTATTATTCTTGTTTATGCAGAGAAACCTGCTTCCACCCGGCTATGCCAACGTATCTGCCCCCCGTCCCTTTTGAAAGACTCTTCCACTTTCATGGTCTTCATATCGTCTGAATCTGACAGATGTGTTATGAGGTACAGTATTTTACTCACTCAACGAGGCAAGTGTTGAGCGTTGCGGTCTGGTTGACGTCAAACCAGCTGATGTCTTGTCGCATGACAGTGTGGAAAAATTGCTTGCGAATTGTTTTCACTTGTCGTCCGGCAGCCAAGGCAAAGAAAGCAGCTTGCATGTAGCAAGCCACCATAATCACCGTCCCCGCGATGCCGTAGTAGATGACCAAACTGCGATGGAAGAAACACATTTCGGTGAGTAAAATATAGATCATCTAGAATACATGTATTATTCACGAGTGAAGTGAAGCTACATTCAAATCCGTCAGGATGGCCTAAAAATATCTGAATCACAGACTAATGTGAATTATATTTTGTCCGTGATTTTTTATGACATAATTCCAAATTGTCTTTCAGCTTTCTTACATTATTTTTCGCTTTTTGTGCTGCTTCCAGATGTGTGTTTTCATATTTAAGCATTAAACCAATCACATTTCACCTATAACTTGTTACCAGGGTCAGAAATCTACCCCAACGCCTTCACAATCAGTTCTGCAGGCCCTAGAGCAGGGGTGTCAACGTCATTTTTTGCCGCGGGCCATATTGTAGTTATGGTTTCCTCTCGAGGGCCGTTATGAATTTGGGGAAGAAATTAGATTGTTGAATCCCCTCCACATATTACATATAGAGCGTACAACAAATTCATGAATAACTAGTTTTCAAATCTGAAGTCAAGAATAATGCCTGATATTGTGGTTTACATCCAAAAATATGAACCTTTGGTTAGAATTTTAGCAAGCATCATGGAATTTCACATGTTTGATTTGCTTTCACGGGTCGAAAAAAACGATGTGGTGGGCCAGATCTGGCCCCCGGGCCTTGACTTTAACGCGTACCCTAGAGCATAAAAATCGATGTTGATGAAACTGTTGCTTTAACCAATCAGAGTAGGAGTTAGCAACCCAAGGCCTGCTGGTAGGCGCTGGAAACGTCACCATTTTTGCTAACTATGTTTGGCTAGTCACATGATTGACTAATAACTAGCCAATCATAATATCACACACCGCTAGTGATAAGAGCATCCTGGCCAAAGCTAGCACACTGTATCTGTAGCGAGCTGCATTAGCAAATATATTGCTGTGTTGATTAAATCGTGGTTTTGTCAACCAACAATGGCTGAATGAGGAGAAGAAATGGATTTGGTTGCAGATACACTGTTAAAGCCATTTTCAAAAGGGACTTTTCAAGAATAGATGGACGTCATTAACTTATTCACTGCCAGGTTTTTTTTGTCATTGTCATTTGAATTCCACATAAAATTTAGTTCTAGGACAATATAAAGCAGCGTAAGAAACCTTGGAGTCTCTTCTATCATCAGAAAAAAATAGTTAATTCCTAAATTATACGGGTCTGGAGTTATATGAGCTTGAAATGAGCGTGGCTGTCCAAAATACAATGCAATACATACATATTGGCTTATGCTTTAAAAGCAGTTGAAGCTGGAACAAAGCGCAAACATTTAAAAAAGGGAAATGCTGCTCCCTTGTGGAAGGAAAAGAAAAAACATTGCCGGAGGCCATGGCCAGCGCTTTATCGGCACCAAAACAAGAAAAAAACAAAACTCGAAGAAATTCTGGAATGGCGCTTTATGTCATATATTCAATTCACGAATATATTCGTGTATGGCAGTGAATGAGTTAAGAAAAGTTGGACAGCTCCGAAGTTAACAAATATAGCAAATAATATTGCAATTTTATGAGGTTATCATGAATCCACCAAAATTCGAACAGTTTGATGACAATATTTCTTAAGATTCTTCACATTTCAAGTTATTTCCTGGCTAACGGAATCTTCTAGTGGACGTGTAGTAAATCACACCACACTCACAGCTGTGGATTGATTCAGCCTTAGCACTACTGAAGGGTTGACTTGCACAGCCCGCCACCGGTTAACTCACCTTTCGAAACTTGGTCTTACCTCATCACATCGTCCTGCAATGTGCTGTTCAGCATTATGAAGGAAGAATCTAAAAATATGAAGGATAAAGTGTAATACTTGTCAAGTCAGATGGTGATTTATTACACGCTCGATAAACTCACTGGCATGGCTGCTGTTCATTTGAGGTAATATTGAGTGGAGTATAAACGTGTCTACAACTTTCCCAAACACAATACACATTAAGGGGAACAAAAGCCCATGGACAATTGACATCACGGTCCCAAAGACGATCAGAACAGCATCGATGCCATCTGCAAACCTGAACTGAGCGTGTGTCAAAGAGAGAAGGAAGGAAACGGTGAATGATGTTTAAAAAAATACTTTGAGACTGATGTGAAAAAAAACCAGAAAACTTACCAGTCCAATTGGGCCAACTGTGAGTATCTTTTTCTCCTTCTTTTTGTTATTGTGATCACTAAGTCAAAAACAAATACAGTACTTATGTCAAATGTTTCCCTCGAGATGTCAGTTCTGTTGCTAATGTTGCTACGTAGAAAAAGAAAAAAAAACGGTTGAGTTATTACCTTAAATAAATATCCGTTGAGTTTTTTTCCAAAGTGTCTGTTTCATCCATTTGTTTAGCTTTTCTCAGATGAAAACAAAGGTGAAAATCTTTTGCTTTGTAATGGTCCTTTCCTGAACAATTAAGCCATGTCAGTCGCTCGCATTAACAACATGTCAAGAGGATAGAGATAAAAAGAAAGCATACTTGTTGGTGTTCCACACCCTCATTAATATTCCAGTGTTTGACAGAGATTTGAATGTTTGGTTTGTGAATGTGCACACACACACACCCCCAACCAACACCAATTTTAATTACGCTAAAGGGGTTTTCCAAAACTACACTGTATTGAGACATACTATCCAAAAAATAAAAAACAAAATAAAATAAAGATAATAATTAGAAATAATATCCTAAAAAGGCATATGTTAACTCTCTCTGCCATTCATTTTTTTCTTTTTTCCATGTTAGCCGTTGTGAGGTCTTAGCAGAACAACAAACATGGTCATTGCAAAGCGAATATCATGACCAACTCTAAAACTTGGTTCTTTGCGGCAATTTAAAACCTGCTCCAGGACATCACACTCATCTAAAAATGATGGAACTGGGTATGTACAACTTTTATCAAGTTTTTTTTTCCAAATAAACAATAGCTTGAACATATGATTATCTATAGTTTGATGCTGGCATGGAGTAGAATTGTTATCATGTTCTGTTAAGCTACAAAATTTCTCCTGACTTCTCAGTACAGTGTTGAAAACAATCTTTACAATGAAATGGCAATGAACTTGAACTTGCTAAGGTGGGGTGTGGATGGGAAACCGGTAGACCGACAATGGTGTTGAAAGAGAATAGACATTATAAAATGACTGCAAATATTGTTCAAAATAATTTTATTCATACAAATAGCGTGCGGTACTTTCTGTGAGTATAAAACATGCAGATTTAATCTGGTCATTCCAGATGAACTACATAAAAGCAATGCGAGGTAGGATTGGCATCAGTGTGGCACAATATTTCAGTGGTGATAATGAGTAAATGCTATTTTGTGCAATAAAAATTGCAAAATTGAGCATTTTCTCATGATCGCCGCAAGAGTGGCTGCCTTTCCAGCAGCTTCTGTATGTTGTTTTTCAACTTCTTCCTTTCCTTCATAACTTTGCTGCTGTGAAGTGTAAATTTCTTCACTGCGAGACGAATAAAGGTAAATCCAATGCAATCATAAATGATATTTTACAACATACGTGGCATGCAGCCATCTCCTCAAATGCAATTCAGATTTTGCATGCTCCACTTCAGTCTTTCAGTAAAACAGTCATAAATTCTTCTGATTTCCACTGTCTATTATGCAAAAAAAATAATGTTTTTTTTTTGTTTATTAATGTCAGCTATCTACACTTACTTTTCCCACCCAAATGAAATCCTCCCATTGATTCAATTATACAAAATACAAAGAAGTATGTCACTTTCAGATCTATTAGAGTAAGACATAACCAGAATTATCAAAAGATATTCAATCATTTTCACTTGATTCATCTGAAAATGTCTCTTAATCAATGTCAACATTTATTAGTGGCTTGGAGAACAATTAAATATTTTACCAATAGATGGTAGACAATTAAAGTAAACAGAATAACATTCGTCAGAGTATATCAAATTTAGTGTTCAATTAAACAGACTTAACTCAGTCTCATTTTTATCGTTGACTACATGATTTCATGGCACTAACCAGATGGCGACGAACTGAACATGGCCCTTCCCTTCCGTGAGTAAAAACGAGTTTTCAACATGAAAGTTCGTGGTTCGTTTGTCAGATTGTCAAAATGTGTAAATCACAAAAATCAGCTTGAGTAAGTTTCATGTTAAGCTTTAAGTTTTCCACCAAATTCCTGGCGAAATGGGCTGCTAGCTAGTTTCAGGTAAAGCTTTGCTTTGCTAGCGTTGAATTACGAGCTCCTGTGTGACTTTCATGTCTCAAATTTGCAAAGATTTTTATCACATTGACACGATTAAATGACCGTCTGAAACGTGGTCGAAAAGGTACGATTTTCGACCAGTTTCTGTTGTCCAAAAAAGAAAGAAAACAGAACAAGTACATTGGAGGTGGCAGTCATGCGATTAATAAACTATAAAAACGTACATTTCGTCGTATATTTTTAAATTTATCTGTTGAATTTGTAACACACAATGTGCATTTGTTAAAATAATTTGGTTTCACTAAAACTGGACTCAAAATATGGGAGTTTTCAGCAACTAAAACTCAAATACCTTCCTGAAATTAGGAAATTGTATAACACGAATCATTTTTCACAAAGTACTACAATTAACACTAAAAATGGTGTGAAAAACACTGTTCCAGATTTCACACGGGATAAGGTAAGAACACATTATTTCAGTATACTAAATTTTGGGGACATTTTTGTTGAGTTGAATCCCATGAAAATGTTCTCTTATAATACATATGGCATGAGAAAATTTGCAAAACACTGATCTATGGAATCAGCCAACCAGGGCTATTTTTGTAGTTGCACCTGTGCATGTCATCTTGTTGACTCACAAACGGTAGTACACATTCAAACAAATAGCCACTGTTGTTTGAAATTAAAGACCTAAGAAAATAACTTGAATAAGCCTACTCAATCATTATCACAACCCAACTGTGTGGTGACTAGCATGTGGTAGACTCCCTTTTTGGCTAGCAATTGCTGATGTGTCCCTTGTTCAACCACCACACCCCCCTGAAAGACAGCGATGCGGTCTGCATTTTGGATGGTGGACAGACGGTGGGCTACGACAATGCAGGTCCTGCCCAGCCGAGCTTTGTCCAACGCCTCTTGCACCACCTGGATCGAGTAAAAATTAAGAAGACAGAAGTCAATCTGGCTAACCATCGGCCAGGCAAATTTGGAGCGATTCCAAATGAGAAGAGTTAAACTCACCTTCTCATTCTCAGCGTCGAGTGCAGACGTGGCCTCATCGAGAAGCAACAGTTTGGGGTTACGGAGGATCGCCCGGGCGATGGCGATTCGTTGTTTCTGACCACCTGACAGCTGGGTCCCCTTATCGCCTGCCTGAGTGGCATACTTCTGCTCGAGGAAACAAAATCAAAGTGAGTGTATGGACGATAAAACGTTAAGAAAATCATTTTTAAAGACACTTTTCAGTAATAAGGCCATGGTAACTGAAAACAGGGTCATTGAAACTAAAGGCTTTGATCACAATAATTTATCCTTTTTAAGAGATTACTTTTGGCAAGTTTTCAATAAAGCTGTGAATGTTGGCTGCTTCAGCAGCTGCCTTGATCTCCTCTATGGTTACAGTCCGACTGTTGTCTCCGTAGGCGATATTTTCAGCCAAGCTGCAATCAAAGAGGACAGGCTCTTGGGACACAATGCCGATCTGAGACCTCAGCCAGTGGATGTTCAGCTCTTTCACGCTCCTGGAATCAATCATCTGGAAGGCAAATGATTGGATCAAATCACAAGGTGGGTCATAACACCCCGGATAAAAAACAAAAAACAAAACATAACCTGTGAGTACATAATATTTGCCACAATATCTTGTCTCTGAAGTCCAACAATGATACATTGACGAACAACCCAAAACTTTTCTCACCACATTCCCTTGCTTGGTGTCATAAAACCTCTCCAGAAGCTGAATGGTTGTGCTTTTTCCGCAACCGCTACTCCCTACCAGCGCCAGTGTCTCTCCCTTGCTCACTTTCAGATTCAGCCCTCGGAGGACGGATACATTAGGGCGTGAGGGGTAGTTAAATTGAACATCCTCAAAGTACACATTGCCATCAAAATGGTCCTGGAATAATAAAACAGACAGATACTTTATCAATACCATAAGTCTGTAAACTGCTTTAGAGTGCACGATTTGGCGACTTGTTGTTGCTTACCAATGACTGTCCCTCCTGGGAGAGATTATTGATACTAGGCTGCCTGTTTAGAAGCATCATGATGTGAGCAGCTGACGTTTTCGCGCTTGCATAGTTTGGAGTGAAGGAATTGGCTTCTCCAACAGCCATCGAACCATATAGAATAGCCATAATCACTCTTGATAGAGAATAGACAGAATAAAAATTATCATATTTAAAAGTTTCCTGCTTAGAAGGCCCACAATGGAAGCACAGAAAATCTGGGGTCAATCTGAGGTGAACAGACACAGCCTGTGAAACTGTCATCCTTAGGTAGGAGATCTGGCCTTGGACTAATTTACGACTTGGTGAACTCCTTCACAGGAAGAGGTCATTAGCCAGGTTACAAATATATCAGTTCATGGAAAGGACAACTAATTAAAATGTCTTATGTTCTTTTGTGTCCGACCGAATATCTCTGACACACTCTGAGGAAGAACGTATGACTTTACTGACTTTATCAAGTAAACGATAAAGTTGTGGGGGTTATTTCTCTCAACGCTCCATGAAATATTTCGTTACTCACAGAAATACTCCCTGAACTTCCATCCGCCCTTGTTGAACAAGCCAAGCTCCAAACCAGAAACATATGGCGTAGGTAAAGTAGATCATGGCTTGGGAGAAAGAGAAGGCAAAACCCTGCACGTGAGCCTTTTTCTGGGCGTTTCTATGGAGAAACCATTGAAAATGACACGTTGAGAATTGTTTCACCCATTGATGGACAGCTCATGGAGACCCTCACATACCTGTATGGCTCTTGCAGGTTATTGTGAAACAAAGACTCAAATGTAGCTTCCCTGGTCAGGGATGCAACCGTACGGATATTTTCAATGGCTTCTGTAACAATCTGATGAGATGCACCATGAAAATGTGACATGGTATTACATGGTACTGTACTGAGGCAAAAAGTAGGTGAGTAAGCCATCATATGGTATGGCAAATGCTCACCTGTCCGGCCTTTTCCAACTCCTTCTTGTCCTTGGCAGCTTGCCCAGCTAGCAACTCCATCTCCACAGTTCCGGCTACCGCTAAGATTGGCACCAACACCAGTACGAGCAAGGTCAGCTCCCAGCCGTACACAAAGGCAAGAATCACACCAGTGCCTAAATTGGCAATATTCTGCACTAGAGTGGCCAGGCGTAGTCCCGTAACCTAAAAGGAGGCCAACGTTTTTGTGGAAATAAATATAATGTTTTGTGAAAAAAGGCCATGTGACATGCATACGACGTATTTTAGTTAATCAAGTGTTCAACTGTGACAATTTATGCTGGTTGTGTCTTATTTATGTAGGTAACATACACCAGACTTGTTTCTGGGGTGCGCGGCCTTCACCTTGCCATGCAATGCAATTGAGTTCTTCTATTCTTGATACGTAAGTCTTATACGTAAATAAAATTACAGGTCAGAATTAACAATAATTTTGTAAACGAAATTAAAAAGGTAAATTGAGAAAGTTAATTTACCGATTCAATCTTCAAGTCAAATCAGGAAATATATTAGCTATCTAGCTAGCTATTAGCTAGCCATTGACATCTAGATAGCTAGTTAGATAGCTAGCTAATAGCTCCAACTCCTCACAACAAGGCTACATCTAGCTAGCTAGTTCGATAGCTAGCTATCTAGCTAGCTATTTGAGTCAGGAAACATTTCCTAGCTAGCTGATAGCTATCTAGCTGTCAACTAGCTAGCTAGCTTTCTATCTATTTGAGTTATTCCGGGTTGAGTGAACGCTGGCGCGTGGCTGCCGTTGCTCGCCCACAGATAAACTTATCCTGTGACTGTAAAGTGACTTTAAGAGGTTTGAAAGGTGCTTAAAAAGGAAATGTATTATTAATAATAATTATTATTATTATTGGTATTGTTGTTATTATTATTATTATTATTATTATCAAAAATGCCTTACCCCTTGAACTTGAGCAGCATCTGAGGCAAGCCTTGTTGTCAGGATTCCAACACTGTTTTTGTGGTCATCAAACCAGCCAATGTCCTAGAATGTAATTCCTTTTTAAATTAAGAAACACTGATAAATAAATGGCAACCTTAGTGAACAATAAACCGAAAAGACCTGTTTTTTCTTTAAAACTTACCTGCCTCATCAAAGCCTTGAAAGTTGCAAGTCTCAGTTTTAACGTCAGGATCTCTCCAGATTTTCCAAAACAGTAACCCTGTAAATTGTAAAAAGTTCCGGATACAAACACAGTTGGACGATAACATGAATTCAAGTGACCGACGCCTTCCTTCTGCACCCATCAAAATGGAGGTCCGAGAAAATTAAACGACATGTAAGAAAATAAAACAATGTTTACAATGTGTTCATACTTATAGCGAATTGCCTTGACAGTCATAGTATTAGTGTTATCTGGGTTGATGCTCCTTGTCTGGAGACTGAACTCAAACTCCGAATAATGCCCATAAACAGTCATATCAGGTGTGCAACACAATATATTTTTTTCCCTCAGTGTTACCATCGGATTCACTTTTCAACCAAGTGATTTATCGTATTTTCCGGTCTATAAGTCGCACCGGAGTATAAGGCGCACCTTAAAACAGATTCTTATCTTACAGTTTATTGTCGTAAGATAAGAATCTGTTTTAAATTAGATATCAAGTAGACAGGATGAACTTAATACAACTGGAAAATACAGTATTTTAAATTTGGCTGAGCTAACTTGTCGACAAGCACCACCGGAAACTGTCACAAGCCTGCGGTATGCTAGCCCCAATGTGCTAAAATACCATTGAAAACACCCAGGATGATGCTTTATGCTCCAACTTGGTAAAAAGATAAAAGAAATACGTGAGTTGCACTAAACATGCCAAATATATTTTGTAAAATAATAAATAAAATGCATGTACATTATGTGTTAATGTATGCCTACCTGGAGAAACATGGTGAAAAAAATGACAATTCCAATAGTAGCAAACATGAGACAGAGGAAATCAGTTTCTTTTCTGATCATCTCTTGATCAGCTTCAGCCATCACCTGGAAGTTTGAAAGAGAAATTGATGACCTTATTTTGTTTTTAGGAAGAATGGGAAAGAAAACTGCGATCCCAGACATAAATTGTAACATACAGCAATGTACTTTGAAAGAATGACTGCGAACAGCGGATGTAATAATCCATTAATGGCAGCAAAGATGATCCCCATCAAAATGTAAGGCCACTCGGGAAGGTTGAAACGCAGAATTTTGAGTAACGATACAGGAGGAAGACTTTCATCCTTAAAAAAGGAGGAGAGATTCTTAATTATGCCTCACTTTAATCATTTTATCAAAAGTCAAGTCAACCAATCTAACCTCTGTTTGGTTTTTGGCATCCAGCAATGTTTCTTTCTCTTCTTTATTTCCCTCAAAACCAGCTGAGGAAAAACCTTGGGTAAACTTTCTTCTTTTCAGGGAAGCTTCATCGTCAAGCATGATGGTTACGGGGCTCTTTTCATTCTGCTCACTGTTCCTCTGCTCGTCAACTTTGGCTTTCTGGAAGGTCTACAAAATGGAGAGGGAGAAACCACCACACAGGTATACTCTCCATTGTTGTCAATGAATTGCCCTCAAATGTGTCCAATTTCTTTTGATGACAGTGTTACCTGCATGGTGACAAGAGTATGATACACACTCTGTTTTTCCATTAATTGGCTATGAGTCCCTAATTCTATAACCTCTCCATTTTGGAAGCCAGCGATGATGTCAGCATTCCTGATAGTTGAGAGGCGATGGGCCACAATTATGGTGGTACGACCCAGTCTGACCTGTACAGAGAAAGATTCCACCGGTATGAAAAAAATCTTCAAGAAGCATTCCAAATGAATCTGTGATAGAGAATAGACAGAAAATAAGTTATTATATTTAAATGTTTCATGCTTAGAAGGCCTAGAATGGAAGCACAGAAAATCTGGGATCAATCTGAGGTGAACAGACACAGCCTGTGAAACTGTCATCGTTAGGTAGGGGATCTGGCCTTGGACTAATTTACGACTGGGTCAACTCCTTCACAGGAAGAGGTCATTAGCCAGGTTACAAATCTATCAGTTCATGGAAAGGACAATCTATTAAAATGTCTACGTCCTGTTGTTTTATAGTTGTTGGTGCTTGGGACGTCCAGGGGTGTAGTATTCAAATCAAGAAGACTGTTTTACTCATGTGTCACTTAAATTTGCATATACTCTCAATAAATAGCTTGGCAGAGGGCATCAGAAGTTGGACGTCGGTCATGAATGGACGGCAGTAAGACAATCAATAAGACAATCTTCCTGTGCTCGAGCCTTTGTTCACAGTGTCCAACCGAACATCTCTGACAATCTGGGTCTTTGTTTGCACCTTGTCGAGCGCGGCCTGCACAAAAGTTTCACTTTCGGCGTCGAGGGCAGATGTTGCTTCATCCAGCAGAAGGATTTTGGGGTTACGCACAAGCGCTCGAGCAATTGCAATTCTCTGTTTCTGTCCTCCACTCATCTGAGTCCCTCGGTCCCCAACCAGCGTCTCAAACGTCTGCTCGATAACAACACTCATAATTAGCAACAAAAAAATTAGGATGTAAAAATTTAAATCGTTCTGAAGAAAGTCATACTTCGGGAAAGTTCATGATGAAGTTGTAAGCGTTGGCCTCCTTGGCAGCTTGCTCAATTTCGGTCTGTGTCACATCCGGTCGTCCGTATCGGATATTTTCAGCGATGGTGGTGGCGAAAAGGACGGGCTCTTGACTCACCACGCCAATCATCTCTCGCAGGTGGCGGATATTGAGTGAACGGATGTCATGGCCATCAATGGAAACCTTCAAAGTAGTCGGGTATACAATGATATTCTTTTTCAATTTTCTTGTTGGTTGAACAACTTATTAAGTTTTTACAAATACGCTCATACAGATCCCTGCTGAGGATCGTAGAACCTCTGCAACAGCTGAATGGCGGTACTTTTGCCGCAGCCGCTGCTTCCCACTAAGGCAATGGTCTGTCCACTCTTCACACTCAGGGACATATTGTTTAATACCTGCAAATCATGGAGCAATCATGCAAAGTTCTTTTTTTCTGTAAGATGAAGTTAAATAGTATGGAAAGCTTACTTGAACATCAGGCCTGGAGGGGTAGCTAAAGTGGACGTTCTTAAACTCTATGTTTCCATTTATTGAGTCAGGCTTGAAGCCGTTTTCTGAGTAGCTGTCAATAGTCGATTTCTGTCAAGGAACATTTTCTTCAGTTGTGGTTCAAAATGTGGTTCAAAATGTGGTCGGCTTACGAATGCTTTACCTAATGAACTTTTCGCCTTACAAACATTAAATAGAATATATCTTGGCATACGAACTAGTTTTTGGGAAACATACGGAGCGCCACAATGGCTGGCGGACTAGTTTTCGGTGGAAGAACTGCAAACCACACGGCCGAACAGCGCCACCGTGGCTGACGGACTACTTTTCCACGCCCACTTTCTTTGATTGCACTCAGTGCAGACGTGGTTGTTATGGAGTGGATACATTAGCTTTTTTGAGACTGAAAAAGACCCCACCACAGGCTAGTGTTAAGCCGAAGTGGACACAAAAGAAAATTACGGTCGAGCAGAAGAAGGAGATCATCGAAAAACTACGTGTGGCTAAGGGTGTTTCTGTGTTGTCTAATCAACGGTCAGGCAATAGAAGAGGTTGAAAAACGTATGTTTATTTGGATTAACGAAAAGCAGCTAGTAGGGGACAGTGTGTGAGGGTATTATCACCGAGTAAGTACAACTTCACACGGATATCATCAAGAGGCAACTACATCAACGACCATCACAAAGGTAAGTAAAATGACTATATTATACTGTACAGTTTATTTATTTAATTACAATACAATAACACATTTATTATACATAAAATGAGGTGTATTTTGTGTAGTTTTAAATCTTATTTAGTAGAAAATTATGTTTTATGGGGACCTGGAAACGGATTATTCTCATTTTTAATGGTTTCCTATAGGAAATTAATGTTTGGAAGACACTTTTCACCTTGCACACACTTTCTGGGAACCAATTTAGTTTGTTAGCTGATGTATCACTGTATAACACGCTACATGAGAGGTTGGCAACCTGTTGACCCATTAAAATCCAGCACTCATGAGATGAAGACCCTTAACTTGTATCTGGCCGTCGTACCACCATTTTACAAATGCAGTTATCAGATTTTGTGGTTAAATGATTATAGGAAGAGATAATCATGTTTTCCTTACGTGATCAATGATTCTGTACAAATGGTGTGCAGCTCCTCGGGCACTTGAAAAAGACTGGATGTTTGGTGAGGTCTGCCCCAATGCAATTGCGCCAAAAATCAAAGCGAATAAAACCTTCATACAAAAACATTCTCGTTAGCAATAAAAATGAGAATTGAGGACTCGTGCATTGTAATAAAATTCACATTTCTTTCAATGTCTGCTCACTGTCAGTACAGTTCCAGTGGTGTACTCCTGACTCCGAACGAGCATGCTCCCATACCAGAAGGCCAGTGCGTAAGACAGAAAGATCATCATGAAGGTGAAACCCATAGCAGTGTTGGAACTTATCGCCTTCTTTATTCCCATGTTCTTAGCCTCTTCCAAGTTTTTATGATACCTGTTTAACAAAACAAAAATCACCAACCAAAGTGATGAAAGTAGGAGGAAAGGAAAGGAAGAAGTAGAAAAACAAAATACATGAGCTCCTGTAAAGGCAGCCACTCCCGTGGTGCCGTCTTATAGTCAAAACAAAAAAAAACTAAATAACAAATTATGTCACACAACACAAAAGACACAGGGTTATTCAATCTTAAGCGCTTTCTGCACCCTCTTTGTTGTATGAAGCAGTTCTAGATGAAAGAGGAGAGGATCAAAGTGTCCTTTTCACCAGTGGATCAGGGACGTCAAGGTGAAATGTGCATGTCTACTTCAAGCTAAATGTTAAAGGCAAATTGATATTTCAAACCACCAAAGTGATGAAAGTAGGAGGAAAGGAAAAGAAGTAGAAAAACAAAACACAGGAGCTGCTGTAAAGGCAGCCACTCTTGTGGCGCCATTTTGAAGTCAAAACAACAACAAAATAAAATACAACAACACAAAAAACACAGACAGTCATTCAATCTTAAGCACTTTCTGCGCCCTCTTTGTTGTATGAAGCAGTTTTAGATGAAAGAGGATCAAAGTGTCCTTTTCACCAGTGGATCAGTGGTGAAATGTGTACGTCTACTACAAGCTAAATGTCTAGAGCAAACACCAAGATGGAGCATCCATTGAGGAAAAGAGATTGTCTCACAGATCTTGTCCCACATAAATCAGCTTCAATTCCAAGCCGCAACAGTAATGATAACTATGAAGTTTCAGATTAGAACAGTCATCATAGTCAAATAATTGAAATAAAAGACAGGAATTAACTGTTTCCGTCTAGTCGCCATTTCTCCACTAAGCTTATTCAGCGCGACTAACAATTCACCGGTATTTACCCGATTATCAGTAATCCACGTAATTTCAAGCCACTTGAATTTGATTGATATGTGGTGACGATAAAAACTAGACTTTTCTAGACCTTTCTAGACTTTTATTCATCATTAAACCAAACAACAATTTAGGATAGTCGCCGCTAATGTATACGATTTATTGCTATCTAGCTGGCTACCTAGCTAGTTAGCTATTAGCTGTCTAGCTGGCTATATATTAGCTATCTAGAAAGCTATTAGCTATCTATCTGCCTAATTATCTAGCTGGCTATTAGCTACTTATTTGCTAGCTTTCTATCTATTTGAGTTACTTCCGGGTTGAGTGAACATTGGCGCGTGTGGCTGCCGCTGCTAACCCACAGAAAAACATCCTGTGACTGTAAAGTGACCTTGAGAGTTTTGAAAGGCGCTTATAAATGAAGTGCATTATTATTATTATTATTATTATTATTAAATTAAATTATTATTATGATTATAACAAAACAAATGTGACATTTGAACAGGAGTGTGTAGAATTTCTACATCCATCATCAGTAAATAGTAAGATTCAACATGCAAGGCTATGAAGCGCAATTGAGAACGAATGGTTAACCGTGGCTGTAGCTTGAGGTGCCCCACATTGGGATTAACATCTCGCACAAACCTTTGTATCTCTTTCTTCTGACCACTAAAGGCAAACACAGTCCTGATGGCAGAAATCACCTCCTCAGCCACGGCGCCTGCTTTGGCGTAAGCAGCCTGTTCTTTAGCAGTGAAGGACGTCACCACCTAAGGAAAGACCAACAAGCTAAGCAAGAAGAGGTTTGTTTTTAAGGATGAAGGGAAGTTTACCTTACTGAATATGCCGGCTGACAAGCCCAACAATGGGCACACAGCCAGGACAACCAGAGCGAGCTTCCATCCGATGCTTAAGCCAACCACCAAAGATCCAATGAAGGTGGAAAGTGACTGGATCAACATCCCCATTTTGTCTCCAATACCTTCTTGGATTTTATACATGTCACTGCCCGGGACAAATGAATGACCAAATATTATTGTAAAGTCACGACAATATCTACCACATTGCAAAACTGATTATTTTTAAGACCACGTGGAGCAGAGCGAGGAATCTACTTTCACTCATTCACTGCCAGACATGTGAAAAAATGTGCCAGGGTTTTTGTCATGTTCACTCAAATTCAAGAACCCACAGAATATTGACTTTTAGGACTACATAAACATTGCAATGTGAGAAATCTTAGATTCACTTCGTTCATCAGGAAAATAATGAGTTAATTCCTAAATTATAAGGGTCATCAGAAATAAATGAGTTACAGTAAAGTCTCGTTATATCGATATTCAAGGGAGTCCGTAAAAATATCGATATAACCAGGACTATCGATATATCCGACCCTGTTTGCATGTAATTTTCTCCGTGCGTGCATAGAAATAGTATCGATATAACCGGGACTATCGATATATCCGATATCGATATAACGAGACTTTACTGTAATTCCTAAGTTATATGGGTCTGGAGTTATATGAGCTTGAAATGAGGTCAGATGTCCAAAATACAGTGCAATACATGCATAATTGGTTCATATAGTGTTTGAACAACAGCTGAAGCTGGAACAGAGCACTAACATGGACAAAGGGCAAATGCTGCCCCCTCATGGAAGGGGAAAAACATTGCCAGAGGCCAACCAGTGCTTTATCAGCACCCGCTTCAAGAGATACCAAAACCCAAACAAATTCGGCAATGGTGCTCCATGTCATATTTTCAATTCCCAAATAAATTCGGGAATGGCAGTGAATGAGTTAAAAATTTGAGGGAGACTGATGAAAGAACACCCGCACAAAAAAAAAATCCCGTGACTGTAAAGTGTCCTTGTGAGTTTTGAAAGGCGCTTAAGAAAGTAAATGTATTATTATTATTATTATTATTATTATTATTATTATTATTATTATTATAGAAGGGTTCCAGCTAGGATGAAAGGAAAATTGTATAAAGCAGTGGTGAGACCAGCCATGATGTTTGGACTGGAGACAGTGCCACTGAAGAAAAGACAGGAAACAGAGCTGAAGCTGTTGAGGTTTTCTTTGGGAGTGACTAGGTTGGATAGGATCAGGAATGAGTACATTAGAGGGACAACTGATATTAGAGGCTTTGGAGAGAAAGTCAGAGAGGCCAGACTGAGATGGTTTAGACATCTCCAGAGGAGAGAGAGAGTGACTATATCGGGAGAAGGATGCTGAGCCTTGAACTGCCAGGCAGGAGACCGAGAGGAAGACCGAAGAGGAGGTTTATGGATGTGGTCAAAGAGGACATGAAGGTAGCTGGTGTGAGAGAAAAGCCGAAAGGAAAAGAAGAAGACGATTATTATTATTACTTTCAGAACAGTTTGCACAGAAACTGGCAGCTCACCAATGGCCTATTAAGTAGGCATTCAAATTTAACTACCAAGTACGACCTACTTGGTATTTAATTTCAATGCAAATATGTATTTTGCACATTTCCCCTTTAACTCATTCCCTGCCAGACATGTGCACAGGGTTTTTGTCATTGTCACTAGAATTCCAAGACCCACATAATATTGAGTTTTAGGACTACATAAAAATTCAGTACTTCAGTCATATGGGTCTGGAGTTATATGAGCTTGAAATGAGGGCGGCTGTCCAAAATACAATGCAATACCTACACATTGGTTTATAGAGCGCTTGAAGAACAGCTGAATCGGGAACGCAGGGCTAACATGGAAAAAAGGGAGATACTGCCCCCTGGTGGAAAAGAAAAACATTCCAGAGGCCATGGCTAGCACTTTATCGGCACCCAAGCATGAAAAAACAACCCGAACATATTCGAGAATGGCACATATTTTCAATTCCTGAATAAATTCTTGAATGGCAGTGAATGAGTTAATCAGAACAGAATATGTCATTTACGTTACTCACTCAACAAGACGGGTGTTGAGTGTTCCCGTCTCGTTGACGTCAAACCAGCCAATGTCCTGTCGCATGATACTGTGGAAAAAACGCTTCCGGATGCGTTTGATTTGTCGTACAGCGGCCAGTGTAAAAAAAGCAACCTGCATGTAAGCTGCCACCAAGACCAAGAGTCCTGTGATGGCAAAGTAAATCGAAAAGCTGTAAAGAAGAAAGAAAAAACGAATGTTTGAATATGCCCCACTGAGTTTGAAACTGACTTTGTGTTTCTTACCCGGTCATGTCATCCTGCAAGGTGCTGTTGGTGGAAACTGAAAATAGGGATGACAACGTGGATGGAACATTTGTCATTACGTTTGGTTACTATTTGTGAGTGTCTTTGTCAACTTACTGAAGTACTGAGTATTGTTTTTAGATATTGCGGAATACTGTATAAATCTGTCCGCCATATATCCAAATACAACACACATGAGGGGGAACACCAGCCCATGGGCCACCGACATCACCGTCCCAAAGACGATCAGTATGACATCTATGCCATCTGCAAAGCGAAACTGCGTACATGAAACCAAATCGTAATTGTCAGTATTAATCTTATGACACAGTAAAACAAAAACAAAAAGAAAAACAAAGACAACATACCAGTTCAATGGGGCCAACAGTGATAATTTTCCCATCTTTGTCTTTCTTCTTTCCACGTCCTGTTTTATTGTACTCACTTAGACAAAAAAATGACACAAAGTGTTGGATTGATTTAAAGTTCTGGAAAAAAACTCCAAAGGTTTGTGAAAGAACTGCAAAATATTACCTTAAGTAAATATCGGTATTGTGATCCCGGCGGTGATTTTGTAACGTGTTTGTTTCGCTCATGTCTGGGCTCTATCAGAAGAAGATGGAGAATCTGTTATTTTGGTTTTCAAGATTTTTCGATCAATTCAAAAATCCATGATTCTTTTCCTGAAAATGAAGCTGTGCTAAATGATTAACAGCTGACCACTTAGAATTGGTAAAAGTTGACATTTATCCCATTCCCCATGAAATCTAAATTCCAAAAGGTTGTGTAAAAATGTCATCTAGCATTTAGAAATTGAATGACTGAAAGTACAAGGACACAACCTATTCATTCCCTAAAGGACTCCATGTGTTTCTCGGTTATGTATCGGAGGCCCTATGAAATTAAATATCTTTCCAGAACACTCTGCTACAATGCCACAAATTAATAATTGATCATATTCTCCTGCTCATGAATCGTGGTCCCTTAAAGGACAACCAACGTCACTTTTTTGTTTCTTAACTGACATCAGAAAAACGTTTTAGTCAAATGCAAAACACCAATAAAAATGACTTAAAAGTGTCTAAAAAGTACTTCAATTTGAAACCGGAAGTGGCCAGTTTCAGACAGTCCCGCCCCCAGTTCGTGACGTCACACCAAGATGTCTTGCCTTGCTCGAGAATCAAAACAATGGCTTCAGATTTGGAAAAGATGCTTTCTTGTTACTCATCCAGTTATGAATACGATTCAAATAGTTCTGAAGAGGAAAGCATCAATGTTTGCAATCGATTAAAGGAGTCCTCCTATATCAATTCGATCCGTCAATTACAGCAATGTAGCACCCAGAAAATGCAGATGATGGCGCCCAAGCTCCATTGAAAATGGGCTGATTTGTCTGCTGGGAATTTGTGTCAGCGAATATCAAATAGTGTTCTTGGTGCAACACACAACGATTCACTATCGCATTATTTATGTGGTTTCCTTGTAATTTCGCCATCAACACAGATCAACACAAAGTTTTCAGACCAAATTTCAGACCAAAGTACCGCAAAATGCATTGTGTGTCGCTTTCTCGGTCAGGAGCGTTCCAAACGTGACGTCACGTGGGGATCGTCATCAACTCAAAAACAAGACTTCCTGAATATTCAGTTTGAGTCTTAAAACGTAAAATATAGCTATATGGGGTGGAATCTTTGTAAAATACGCTCAGTAGAAGTCATTTTAAGTGCAAATTATGGACACAGTTTGTCCGGAGGGGTCGGTTGTTAGCAGTTGGAATAAAGACTGAAACTCAATTCATGTGACATCAGGCAATTGATTTGGCCTTTTTAGTACAATCTTCAGTCTAAAGTACAGTATTTGATTCTCGCAGATATATAATTAAACAGCAAGAGAAGGTAAAACATCATCACAATGGAAACTCTAAAATCGATCCGATCCTTGAGCTCCAAACTTTAGCTGTATCTATAATCAATATCAGACCATATTTCCTTGTCTTTGCAACATTTTAAGTGTGGCTGCCACTACCACTTTAAAAAACGTAAGATACTTTATACGATATTTAAAATTGTCAGCGTTAAAAATTATGTATTATAATTATATTTTTAAAACGATATCACGTTTTATCCTTGAAAAGTATGTATTATATTTATTTTTTTTTAATAGATATCAAGTTTTATCTTCGATAATATTGTCATTTTTCGGTTTGGCCAGTAGAAGGCGTTGTATGCCAACCTTGGGCCTTAGGCATAGCTTTGCTAACTGCGCATGCGTTAACGGTCTCAACACCTGATTGGATTCTAGTCACCATATCATCCTTTCGTACAGGTAGCAACACGCTAACGTGTTATTTTTAATGTGTTGATTTATTACGCTCAACTACAGTACTTGCGTGTTCCTATTACTGTGGTCATCAGATTTAGGTTCGGGGTTGAATTTGTAATTTACGACACGTTTCCGCCTTTCTGGAGTATGCACGTTCCTAATAAGCACAACCTGTGAGCAGTCTTTTTTTAATCTAAGTCATATTTGTTTCCGTGCTAATACTGACAGTCCCATTAGGAGCAAACTAACATTCAGCTTATTCCTGTAATTGTTTTTTGTTGTTGTATTACCGCTTCATAACTTCATTTCGCAATTGACAACTGAAATGACTTCAACAATATAAAATTTGCTTCATATAGCCATCATGCGCGTTTCAAAATGATTTGCACCACTGAGCTAGACTAGATTTAACCATGTATTTCCTCATCGGAGCATGTTTAACTCAACTGTATAAAGATAGCATTTCAAAACCACCACTGTACATACCAAGCGTTGTACAGGAAGCAAAAATAGTTATGCCAACAAAGACAGTTAAAACACTAAATGTGTAAAATAGTAAAAATCGAAACTGAAAACGAAGTGTTATGCTGAGACAAAAATATAACCCTCATGAATATACTGAAATCGATGAAGCCTGCACCTCAGTCCAGTATATATTTCCAAGACCCCCAGCCCCTAAAAAGACAACCATTGATCAATTTATAATACCATGCATTCCTTATGTTTCACTTTTACCATGCACTTGGTTTCGTTTATCAGGGTATGGGTTAATCAGGGTTAAATCAACGTCCAGATATACTTGGATAAATATATATGCTGAACACTCTAAATTGGTGTTATACAGGACATTTGTTAAATCTTATGAAAATATCATGTCCTATTGTTGAGCGTGACTTAGCAACCGAGCTAACGGAGTTGAAATTCTTCACGAAACTCTTCCTGTCATGTCCTCCAGCTTGACATTCTGATTATCGAGCACCGACCACCGTGTTTACAACCCGTTTAGACTCAAAACAACGACGCAGTACACATTCAAATAAACAAACAAACAAAAAAAACAATAGTCGCATTTGGCTTCTTGGTTCATTTAAACTTCCGTTGGACGTGATGTCCGAACGAATACGGAGCGTAATTCACTTTTGGCCAGTCCCCGTCATACAAAACATCAGAACATGCTTTGTAATTCCACTTCCTTCGCAAATGTTCACCGGACATTAACGTATTTGAACGATCAAAAACGTCACGTTTACCATATATTCACTCGTCAGTTGTGCTCCAACCTGATCCAGCTGCCATCATATGATACGCCCTCCACTGGCTGAAAAACAAAAACATGGGCTACAACCGTACGGTTTACAAATTCTAGGGGCGGTCCTACATTGCTCCACTAGGGCATGCCTTTTTCGGATTTTCACCACCTGTAATTGACTTGAATATACATTTTTTTCCCGAAAAGATGTCTCTCATAATGAATGGCAACCAAGTGTACCTCACCTGTTGCCAAAAGACAGTTGGAATATAACCATACTGTCACCTACGAACTGTCAGAATTGACTAGTTACTTTTACTTAAACCTTTGCAGTTGGCATCATAAAAACAATCACAGTTGGCATCAATATGTAAAAATGATAATATAATCATAAAAATATGTAAATAGAAAGGTGTAGCCTGATGAATGGGATCTTCTGGGGGATTTAGAAGGCAAACAAAGAACAGTATCAATAATGACAATGTCACAAAATATTAGAACGAGTATGATATTCCCCATACATGGCTGTGAAAGAGAATGGTTGGATGCTTTCAAGTCCAGGAATGATTTGTGACAAATACATTTTCTTGTGTCAGCTCAAAACAGGCACCAAACAATTGGACATCTAATTTGGGGGTAGGAGCAAAACAACAAGAAAACACTGTGGGTAAGTGCTTTTTTTTCAACTAGACAATTGTTGTTATCAGTTCACGAAGTTATACATCGGCCGAAAGCACGTCGTCTTAGTGTTCCAAAAGATCAGAATAAGTATTTTGACGTGAGTACCGAAAGTTCAAAACTCAATTTTTTATTACCACAACACGGTACAATAATAATAAATCTAACTGTGGTTACAGGCAGTATTAAGTAGAGGACTGGAAGTGTTAAACTGTACAGGTCCATCAAAGGCAGATGAAACGACCATCATTCTCATTCTGTGAATTGCTTTTGATAGATTATGACTAAAATATTATTGGTAAACGTAAATTATATTCCTGTAAGAGAAACTGCATTTGATAACTGTATTAAGTATTGAGTTTATGTGTTCTTCTAAAAAAAAAATATGCTTGTGTTGTTGACTGGCCAAAATATGACGTAGAGCGCCAGTCCCAAATTTGTTCGGGTTTTGTTTATTCATGCTTACATGCCGATAAAGCGCTGGCCATGGCCTCTGGCAATGTTTTTTTTTTCTTTTTCCCAAGGGGGCAGCAATTTCCTTTTTTCACATGTTAGCACTTTGTTCCAGCTTCGGCTGTTGTTAAAGCGCTATATAAACCAATATATATGTATTGCATTGTATTTTGGACAGCCGCCCTCATTTCAAGCTCATATAACTCCAGACCCATATAATTTTGGAATTAAGTTTTTTCATGGAGCGCCATTCTCAATTTTTTTCGGGTTTTGGTTTTTCTTGCGGGGAGGGGGGGTGCCGATAATGCGCTGGTCAGACCTCTGTCAATGTTTTTTTTTCTTTTCCATGAGGGTAGAACATTTGCCTTTTGTCCATGTTCGCGCTACAGCTGTTGTTAAAGCGCATTATAAATCAATGTATTGTAATGTATTTTGTACAGCTGCCCCCATTTCAAGCTCAGATAAATCCAGACCCTTGTAATTTAGTTATTAACTCTTTTTTTCTGTTGAAAGAAGAGAGTCTGAGGTTTCTTAACGCAGGACTGAATGCTTATGTAGTCCCAAACCTCAACATTCTGTGGGTCCTGGAATTCGAGTGACAATGACAAAAACCCTGGCACTGGAGTGGACACATTTTTGCACATCGTCTGGCAGTGAATGAGTTAAAATCTCCCATCGTTTTTATAGAAGTACCGGATTGTAAAAATGCTTTTATATTACTGTCTCACACTAATAGTCAGCATTGTCCATTCATTAAAGGACAACCCGCCCCCAGTTCGTGACGTCACGGCAAGACGTCTAGCATTGCTAGTGAATCAAAACAATTGCTTCAGATTCGGAGAATATGCTTTCTTGTTCCACATCCACCTATGAATATGATTCAAATAGTTCTGAAGAGGAAAGCATACATGTTTGCAATCGATTAAATAATTTATTTGTGCCATTTTGAGGCAACAGTGGGGGTAAATCTCTCAACCCAAAAAAGAGGCACAAAATGGCGACCTCCTGTGGCCACCTCCGTTTCCACAGGCTGATAAATTCCTTATATGGCGCTTGGATGCCCTCTTCTGGCCTTCTGGCAGCTTTTGGGTGCAACACAAGGTCCCCAGACCAAATAAGTACAGCAAATTCATTGACGTGATGGAAGGACGGCGAGAATACGTCTTTTTTACGGTCCTTTAGTGACGTCACGTACGGACTCGTCACCAACTCAAAAACAAGACTTCCGGAGTATTCAGCGCGAGTCTTAAAACGTAAAATATAGCTGTATGCGGTGGAGTCTTTGTAAAATACGCTCAGTAGAAGTCCTTTAAAGCCATTTTAAAAATTATGGACACAACTTGTCCGGAGACGTCGGTTGTCCTTTAAAACAGGTCTTAAGTCTTGTGCTCAGTTGTAGGCTCAAAGAGCAAAACACAAACCGGGAATGGACTGAAGTACTGTAATTGTTGATCACCGTGAATCACAGAATAATTCACTTCAAAATACAGGACTTTATCTTGTGTGGTGGTTAATCTTGACTGTGGTGTTTCTTGTGACCAGTAGTGATAAAGTAACGCACTTGATAACATCCATGCATGGACTTTAATTCTTATCTGTATAACTCTTCAAGAAAGTCAACTTTCCGATAATTAGAATTACATTCGTTCTTGTTCAGATTACACGAGTGTAAGCCAAAGTAGTCGGTCATCATTCCTGCCATCGTAGAGATGTTACATTCAGCAGTAAAATACTGCACTTCTCTTCATAAAAAAATGTTAATTCACTCATTCCCTCCCAATGCCCATCTGAGTTGTGACCAGCATATGGTAGATTCCCTTTTTGGCCAGTAGTTGCTGATGTGTCCCTTGTTCAACCACCACGCCACCCTGAAAGACGGCGATACGGTCTGCAGTTTGGATGGTGGACAAACGGTGGGCTACGACAATACACGTCCTGCCCTGGCTTGCTTTGTCCAACGCCTCTTGCACCACCTGGATGAAGCGCAAACATGGAGGACATAAGTCAGTATGGCGGAACATCAGGCGGAAATTCCAGAGCAGAAAAATTAAACATCTACCTTTTCACTCTCAGTGTCGAGTGCAGACGTGGCCTCATCGAGAAGCAACAGTTTGGGGTTACGGAGGATCGCTCGGGCGATGGCGATTCGTTGTTTCTGACCACCTGACAGCTGGGTCCCTTTATCACCTGCCTGAGTGTCATACTTCTGCTCGAGGAAACAAAGTCAAAGTTAATACAGGGAATCCTACAATTCAATCGATTAAGGGAAAGCATGTAAAGTTAAAAAGTATTGGGCCCTAAAATTGAACCTTGAGGAACCCCCAAGGTTCAATATCTAAACGAAAAACTTTTCAAACTTTTCAAAATAACATATGTCTATGAAATAGGAATGCATCTACCAGTAAATTAAACCTGTATTTAAGATTGAATGACTGTCTGTGTCTTTTGTCTTGTGTCACATGATTTGTTATTTCGTTTTTTGTTCTTGTTTTGACTTCAAGATGGCGCCGCAAGAGTAGCTGCCTTTACAGCAGGTATTTTCTTTTTCTACTTCTTTCTTTTCTTTCCTCTTACTTTCATCATTTTGCTGCTGTGAAATGTACATTTCTCCACCTCAAGACTAATACAGGCTAATCCACTCTTACTAGAGATGACTTCCAAGTTTTGAAGTCTTTTTAATAACGCGCTTAGATCCAGTAGCACGAGTGTGTTGAGTTTTTTTTGTCTGCATGACACCTGGTATTTAAAATCCTGCTGTTTCTGAATTATGGGGCATCTTCAAACCAGATTAATATTTCTCTAAGATATTATTTGTGTGTGAAAAATAGTTTTAGTGGAGGAAAATATTTTTTCTAGAATATTACTTAGAAATGCTAAATTGGATACAGGGCTGTAATTATTAAAAAAACCGCATGTGAGCAAGTTGGCTAATGTACATGTTGTATACCAAAATAATGACTGAGCATGTTTGCAAGCTATAGGCTCGAGAAAAATGAAAAGGAAGTGATCTTGAATGAGGTTCTTTATTGCCTCGTCATTAAACCTAAAGACAGAAATCATTAAATCTAATGATGGAACTGTCTCAAAGGTTGAAGTTAGAATAGATGACAGCACAAGTTTTGATCAAGACCACATTTGATTCACAATTGATTTTACCATTGGCAATTTTTCAATGAAGCTGTGAATGTTGGCTTTCTCAGCAGCTGCCTTAATCTCCTCAATGGTTACAGTCCGACTGTTGTCTCCGTAGGCGATATTTTCAGCCAAGCTGCAATCAAAGAGGACAGGCTCCTGCGACACAATGCCGATCTGAGACCTCAGCCAGTGGATGTTCAGCTCTTTCACACTCTTGGAATCAATCACCTGGAAGGAATAAAAAAAAAGAACATGTGAATGGAATGATTGAGGTTGGGTTATGCGGTCCAAGTTTCAAGCAAGACACTCAAGTACCATGTAAGTCTCAAATAATATAAAACTCACCTATTATGTGATTATTATTTTTTTTGCCTTTTGATTTGATAAATAGAAACTATGGAGAATGTTATTAATTCCTCATATTAGCCCAGTCCTGTGTTTAAATGGAAGGACTCGCATTATCTGGGCATCCATTTTTAGAACCGCTGATGTAGATGAGACATTTTGGGACTGGATTGGATTGGCCTATAATAGTCTCGCAGTGGAGAAATTTACATTTCACAGAAGCAAAGTTATGAAAGTAAGCGTAAAGGAAAGGAAGAAGTAGAAACACACAATACAGGAGCTGCTGGAAATTCAGCCACTCTTAAAGTCAAAACAACGACAAAAAATAACAAATAATATGACAACACAAAGACACAGAGACACAGAGAGTCAGCAATCTGAAACACTTTCTGCACACTGTTGCATGAAGCAGTTCTAGATGAAAGAGAAGGGGATCAAAGCGTCCTTTTCACCAGTGGATCAGAGACGCCATGGTGGAATGTGCACGACTGCTTCAAGCTAAATGTTGAAAGCAAACACGGAGCTGTAGAATCCATTGATGAAAAGAGATTATATCACATCTCCTGCCAAGCGTAAATCCGCTTCAATTCCAAGCGGCGACAGTTCCACATACACATCAGCGCTTTATGCTGACGCTCCTTGGAACTGTCATTCCCACAGAGATCTTGAAATTAAGACTGTGGTTAAGAATGAATGACTTTCTGTGTCTTTGTGTTGTCATATTATTTGTTATGTAGTCTTTTTTGTTCTTTTGACTTCAAGATGGCGTCATGAGAGTGGCTGCCTTTCCAGCAGCTCCTGTATTTTGTTTTTTGACTTCTTTCTTTTGTTTCATCTTCCTTTCATAACTTTGGTGCTGTGAAATGTAAATGTCTCCACAGGTAAATCCAATCTGATCCAATCCAACTATTTGAAAATAACACCCACCATTAGTTCACATCAAGTAGATGAAGAAAGAGGCGGGGTCTAATTGTGTTTTTGTATGCATGTGTCTTTTCTCACCACATTCCCTTGCGTGGTGTCGTAAAACCTTTCCAGCAGTTGGATGGTGGTGCTTTTTCCACAGCCGCTGCTTCCTACCAGGGCCAATGTTTCTCCCTTGCTCACTTTCAGATTCAGCCCTCGAAGGATGGGCACATCAGGGCGTGAGGGGTAGTAAAACTTCACATCCTCAAAGCGCACATTGCCGTCAAATTTATTCTGGAGATTTAAGGAAAAACACAGAAGGGAAATGATGATTAATCAATATGACTGTGAAGGGAAGAAAAAAAAAAGGGACCGGTAACTATGTGAGGTTTTGTGTCGCTTACCAGTGATTCTCCATCCTCTGATAGATTATCAATAGCAGGTTCTGTGTTCAAAAGCATAATGAGGTGTGCAGCAGACGTTTTGGCCTTTGCGTAGTTTGGAGTGAAGGAATTGGCTTCTCCAAGAGCCATGGCGCCATACAGAACAGCTGAAATAACTCTGGGTGAGAGAACGTGAGACTGAATGTTCATATTTTGTGACAACATACACACTATAAAAAAGTGGATTAAAAATATCGGCACGCATAGAGCGCTATTCTCGAATTTGTTCGGGTTTTGGTTTTTTCATGCTGGGGGTGCCAATAAAGCGCCGGCCAGACCTCTCGCAATATTTTTTCCTTGCACAAGGGGGAAGCCAAGGGGAAATTTTTTTCCATGTTAGCGCTTTGTTCCAGCTTCAGCTTTTGTTAAAGGACAACCGACGCCTCCAGACAAGTTGTGTCCATAATTTGTAAAATCACTTCATATGACTTCTACTGAGCGTATTTTACAAAGATTACATGGAATATAGCTATATTGACTTTTATTATGTCTGATTATGTTAGGCCAGCAGAGAAGGCCTTGCTGGCCCACCAATGAGATATATATATATATATATATATATATATATATATATATATATATATATATATATACAGTAAAGTCTCGTTATATCGATATCGGATATATCGATAGTCCCGGTTATATCGATACTATTTCTATGCACGCACGGAGAAAATTACATGCAAACAGGGTCGGATATATCGATAGTCCCGGTTATATCGATATTTTTTCGGACTCCCTTGAATATCGATATAACGAGACTTTACTGTGTGTATATATATATATATATATATATATATATATATATATATATATATATATATATATATATATATATATATATATATATATATTATATATATATCTTTTCACATCTCAGCAGATGCTGACATAGTGATGGCTGCTTGGTGTATGAATTCATTCCAACGATATGAATGTTGTCTAGTTTATTCATTGAATTGAACTTTGAACTCAGCTGTTAAAAATATGTAATATGAAAGGAGAAGCTCCCCTAGTGTGCATCTCTGGCACGTGACCATAAAACCACTATTTTGTAATCTGATCACGTTCACAATTGCCTTACCTGTGCTTTGAACTTGTGGGAAATGATTTACATGATTTACATATATACAACAGTTATAAATGTCTCCCCCCCCCCCTTGGCACTTTATCTGTCTGTCAAAGTGCAAAACTGAATGTTGGACTTATCTATGGTGACTCACAAACATGAAAAGTCATTACTCACAAAAATACGCCCTCAACATCCATTCGTTTTTCATCAATGAGCCAAGCTCCGAAGCGAAAACATCCTGCGTAAGCAAAGTAGATCATGGCCTGGGAAAATGCAAATGTAAAACCATAGACATGAGCCTTTTTCTGAGAGTTCCTGAAAATAGAGAGACGCAAACATTGATGAAACCCAAGAGCTCAGAGTTCCAAATGAATTTATATTTGGAGAGTAGATTAAAGGCCCGTTATACTTGTATGGAACGATGAGGTTTTCATGATATAGAGACTCAAACTTGGGTTCTCTGGTCAGAGATGCAACAGTCCGAATATTCTCGATGGCTTCTGTAGCAATCTAAAGGAGATGGGATGAAAAAGCGTCAGCTGTTGAAGGACTGCGTGACTATGACAAATATGACAAAGAAAATGCCCACCTTTCCAGCTTTCTCCAGCTCTTTCTTGTCCTCAGCAGCTTGCCCAGCTAGCAACCGCATCTGCACAGTTCCTGCCACTGCCATGACGGGAACCACTGACAATATAAGCAAGGTCAGCTCCCAGCCGTACACAAAGGCGAGAATCAAACCGGTACCCATATTGGCAACATTCTGGACCAGTGTGGCCAGACGTACTCCCGTGGCCTAACCAAAAAGGGAAACAGTTGATCACAAATGTGGAAGAAAGAAATAAGATGGTGGATATGGTCCAGTGAGAGAATGCGTTACCCCTTGCACTTGAGCAGCATCTGTGGCCAGCCTTGTTGTGAGTGCTCCGACGCTGTTTTTATGATTATCAAACCAACCAAGGTCCTAAAAAAAACAACAAAATGTTTTCAATACATATCATTTATAAGCGCTTTTCAAAATTCTCAAGTTCACTTTACAGTCACAGGATAAGATTTTCTGTGGGTGAGCAGCAGCAGCCACACGCTCCAGCGTTCACTCAACCTCAAAGTATGTACTGTCGATAGAAAGCTAGCTAGCTAATATATAGCTAATAGATAGCTTGATAGATAGATGGCAGATAGATCAGAATTATATATATATATATATATATATATATATATATATATATATATATATAGCATATATATATATATATATATATATATATATAGCAAATAGATAGCCAGCTAGATAGCAAATAGATAGATAGCTAGGTATCTAGAGAGCTATCTAGTTTTGAGTTTTGGGAAACTACCAAGCCATTTTGTGGAGAGTAAAAAAAAGAGACATTTTGCTAATAGATAGCTTGATAGCTAGATAGATAGTTAGCAGGTAGATAGATAGCAAATAGATAACCAGCTAGATAGCAAATAGATAGCCAGCTAGATAGCAAATACATAGCCCGCTAGATAGCTAGCTAGTTTTGGGAAACTACCAAGCCATTTTGTGGAGAGTAAAAAGAAACAATTTGCTTTCGTCTCCACAATCCTATCTCCCAATTCTATCTACAAAAACTATCATTTCAACATTTTAAAATGCTTGTTCTTAACTTAAACAAATGAAAATTAATTCTGTGAATTGCAGGTGGCATTACATTATTCCGCCATGTGTTTTTTTAACAGTGGTTGGAAACCACCTTTGTGTATTTGTGACTTTGAAACGTCTGCCAACTATCTTAGTTGGCATACTTGATCTGCAGCGACCAAGTATTGAAACCACCAAATGTGTTAACACAGTCAGATGATTTAACCCTCGTATTATGTTAAGGGGTCAATTTGACCAGTTTCATTTTTGTGTTGACTAAAGCTCTGTATACCCTTTCCTTTTTGTTTCTGCAAAACAGTTCTAAAATATCCCAAAGGGATAGAAATATGTTGTCTCTTTTTTCAAGTGTGTTTATAACATCTCAGAAATAGTTGCTGCTGATATCACCTATTATTTGTGTGGATTTTTACATACAGGTAAAAATGACTCACAACATAATCAATGAGATTTGTTTTCAACATAATATGAGGATTAAAGAACCTTTAACTCATTCACTGCCAGACTGTGCAAAAATGCGTCCACTCCAGTGCCAGGGTTTTTTTCATTTTCACCCAAATTCCAGGACCCATAGTATATTGAGTTTTAGGACAACATAAATATTCAATTCAGCGTAAAGAAACCTTACACTTTCTTCTTTCATCGGAAATAAATAGTTACTTCCTAAGTTATGTGGGTCTGGAGTTATCTGAGCTTGAAATGGGGGCGGCTGTACAAAAGGCAAAGTCTTTCCCCTCGTGGGATGGAAAAGCATTGCCAGAGGTCTGACCAGCACTTTATCTGCACCCACCCGCAAGAAAAAAAAAAAACAACCAAAACCTGAAGAAATTCGGGAATGGCGCTCCACGTCATATTTTCAATTCCAGAATAAAATTCGGGAATGGCAGTGAATGAGTTAAGATAAAATTATGATGAAAAATGATTCCACTTACCTGCCTCATCATAGCCTTGAAAGCAGCAAGTCTCAATTTCATTGTCAGAAGCTCTCCAGATTTACCAAAACAGAAACCCTGTAAGGCACAAGACGTGAACACAAATCGAGCATCAGCCCCCAATTGATGGTGAATTGTTCTTGAGGACATTCAAAGAAAAAAACATTCTGATCTCTTTTTACATTGGAAAACATCATCATAAACGAACACGTGCGTGTGTGTGTGTGTGTGTGTGTGTGTGTGTGTGTGAGACGCATAGCAGTACCTGTAAAAACATGGTGACAAACGAGACAGCGCCAATAACCGCAAACATTAGAGAGAAGAATAGAGATTTCTGTTGAACAACGTTTAAATCAGGCTCAGCAAACACCTGAAAGTCAGAAAAAGAAGAATCAATAAATTCCTTCAAAGTTCCCATTTTAAAATAACACATGTGCAAATGTCCCAGCCCACCCCAAATAAGAAGATCCAAAAACAATCTGACCGTGATGATCTTGGAGAAGATGATTGCAAACAATGGCTGCATTGCGCCATTTATTAAGGCACAGATGGTTCCAACGAGAATGTAAGGCCACTCGGAAAGGTTGAATCGCATCACTTTGAGAAATGACACTGGGGGGACATTTTCGCTCTGCAGTAAATCAGGAAGAAAAAAACAAGTTGTATCAGGCCACCCCTTAATACTTTGTGAAGAAAATTTTGAAATAAGCAACCATCTGTTTTACCTCATCTGTTGTATCTTTGTCATGCACCAAATTTTCTTGCTCTTCTTTTTTTCCCTCTGAACCAACAAAAGAAGATTTTGTCGACCTCCTCCTCAATGGTGGCGAGTTCGAAATACTTTTGTCAGCCTGGCTATTATCAACCTGCTCTTCATCCTCCTCCTCCTCATCGTTTGCTTTCTGAAATGTCTGAAAGATGGAGATGAATTTAAATTGACAAATCACTCTGGAAGTGCAGTTGATTATCCCTAAAATGTGTTACCTGCGTAGTGACAAGCATATGGTATACGCCTTGTTTTTCCATCAGTTGGTTATGAGTCCCCAGCTCGACAACCGATCCGTTTTGGAAGCCGGCGATGATATCGGCGTTTCTGATCGTTGAAAGGCGATGAGCCACAATTACGGTGGTACGACCCAGTCTAACCTGAACAAATGGCACAAATTTAACGTCTTAAGGCAGGAGTGTCAGACTCTTTTTTTTTTTTGTGGCGGGCCACATTGTAGTCACGGTTTCCTCTCGAGGGCCATTTGAAATCAAATTCCAGGACCCTCAGAGTACTGAGTTTTAGGATGACATAAACATTCAATGTTATAATGTTATATAATGTTATTCAATGTTATATTCAAAGTTATATGGGTTTGTAGTAATATGAGGTGCCAGTGGGGGCGGCTGTACAAATGGCAAATGCTGCCCCCTCGTGGAAGGGAAAAACATTGCCAGATGTCTGACCAGCGCTTTATCGGCCAAGTACGACCTACTTGGTAGTTAAATTTCAAGGCAAAGATATATTTTGCATAATATTTAACTCATTCACTGCCAGACGTGCACAAATATGTCCACTCTAGTGCCAGGGTTTTTGTTATTTTCACTTAAATTCCAGGACCCACAGAGTATTGAGTTTTAAGACGCCATAAACATTCAATACAGCATTAGAAACCTTAGACACTCTTCTTTCATCAGAAAGAAATAGTTAATTCCTAAGTTTTATGGGTCTGGAGTTATCTGAGCTTAAAATGGGGCCGGCTGTACAAAATACAATACAATACATATTGATTTATATAGCACTTTAACAATAGCTGAAGTGCTAACATGGACAAAAGGCAAATGCTGCCCTTTTGTGGAAAAGAAAAAACATTGATAGAGGTCTGACCAGCGCTTTATCGGCACCGCCACAAGAACAAAAACAAAACCCGAACAAATTTGGGAATGGCGCTCCACGTCACACTTCTCAATTCTCGAATAAATTGCACAAACTGTAACGAACAAGTGAATAGCTAGTTTTCAAATCTGAAGTCAAGAATAACGACTGTTGTGGTTTATATCAGACAATTTGAAATTTTGATTCGGACTTTAGCAAGCAGCGTGGCACTTGACATGCTTAATTTGCTTTCGCTGGCTGAATAAAATGACGTGGGGGGCCGGATTTGTCCCCCGGGCCTTGACTTTGACACCTGTGTCTTTCAGGAAGTTTATGATTGTTAACAGCGCAAAACATCGGTTCATTTTGCCCAAAACACAAACATTCGAAAATGTATCACTGTGACAAATCCCGAGCAAGGCACCGCTCTGATTCTTTTTACCTTATCGAGCGCAGCCTGCACGACCGTTTCACTCTCGGCGTCGAGAGCAGATGTTGCTTCGTCCAGCAGAAGTATTTTGGGGTTACGTACGAGCGCTCGAGCAATTGCAATTCTCTGTTTCTGTCCTCCACTCATTTGAGTGCCTCGGTCCCCAACCAGCGTCTCAAACTTCTGCTCGATGACAACACGCTCATAATTAGCAAGAAAAAAAAATTGATGTAAAAATTAAAATCGTTATGCAAGAAAGTCATACTTCGGGAAGGGTCATGATGAAGTCATAAGCGTTGGCCTCCTTGGCAGCTTGCTCAATTTCATTCTGCGTCACATCTGTTCGTCCGTATCGGATGTTCTCAGCGATGGTGGTGGCGAAAAGGACAGGTTCTTGACTCACCACGCCAATCATCTTTCGCAAATAGCAAATATTGAGCGAACGGATGTCATGGCCATCAATAGATACCTACAGAGATAGAAACAATCGGATTCTTAAATATTACATCATTGTGTGAAAAGAATAAAGGAAGTTTAGATGCTTTGAGGAGTCAGCAGGATTTCATGTTGGTGACTGGATGCGTCTTTCCTGTGAAAGGGTTTAGAACCGTATACCTACCGTTCCATCCTGAGGATCGTAGAACCTCTGCAACAGCTGAATGGTGGTGCTTTTACCACAACCGCTGCTTCCCACTAAGGCAATGGTCTGTCCACTTTTCGCACTCAGGGACATGTTGTTTAATACCTACAAAAAGATTAATGAGCATCATAGAAAGAAATATCTTGGATGGAGTTGAACGGTGGCAATGAGACTTACTTTAACTTCTGGCCTTGAGGGATAGTTAAAGTGGATGTTCTTGAACTCGATATTTCCACTGATCGAGTCAGGATTGAAGCCGCTTTCTGAATAGCTGTCAATGCTCGGTATCTGTGGAGTCAAGTACAGTGATACCTCAGCTTACGAATGATTTAGCTCACAAACCTTTCATCTTACAAACATTAAATTCGCGAGCATATAGTCTTGGCTGACGAACTAGTTTTTGGTGGACGTACCAAACCACACGGCGCCACGGTAGCTGGCGGACTAGTTTTCGGCAGATGAACACCAAACCACACGGTCAAACAGCGCCAATGTGGCTGGCGAACTCGTTTTTGTCACCCACTTTCTTTGATTGGGGACGTGGTTTATTATCAAGAATACTTTTGCTATAATGGGACTGAAAAAGACCCCACCACAGGCTCGTGTTAAGCCAAAGAGGACACAAAACAAAATTATGGTCGAGCAGAAGAACGAGATCATCGAAAAACACAAACGAGGTTTGCGTTTATGTGACTTAGCGTCCCAGTACCATTACGCTAAGTCAACCATTGCTACCATCCTTAAGAACAAGGAAGCTATTAAGGGTGTTTCTGTGTTGTCTAAGCAACGGTCTCAGGCAATAGAAGAGGTTGAAAAACTTCTGTTGATTTGGATTAATGAAAAGCAGTTAGCAGGGGACAGTGTGAGTGAGGGTATTATCGCCAAGAAAGCACGGCAACTTCACTCGGATATCATTAAGAGGCAACGTGGAAGTTCGTCATCCGTTGACAACTACCATCACAAAGGTAAATAAAACGACTATTATATAGTGCAGTTTATTTCTTTAATTACAATACAATAGCACATTTATTATACATAAAATAAGGTATGTTTTGTGTAGTTTTAAGGCTTATTTCATAGACAATTATGTTTTATGGGGACCCGGGGACAGATTATTCTAATTTTAATGGTTTCTTATGGGAAATAAATGTTTGGAATACAAACCTTTTGCCTTACACACACTTTCTGGGAACCAATGAAGTTTGTAAGCTGAGGTATCGCAGTATTTCATTTAGTTTTGATTTGGGTGTTTGCCTCATGGCGGGTTTGAGAACCTGATGCTTATCAAAGGCTAAAAAGACAATGTGAGGAAGAGTGTCTGTCTGCTAAGCAGGTTAGACAGAGTTTGGAACAAAGATGGTGTTTATTTGCACAGCTCGCCACTTTGCTCGGGATATGCCCCATATAAACAAGCTCATTGTTATCGGGGTTGTTTTCAGTTTTGAAGTATTGTTTGAAAAGAAGAGAGACTAACACATGGTTCAAAATTACGTACTTGGCCAAATTTACGTACTTCGATTCGTTTTCTTAACTGGCAAGTGTAAGAATGTCACAAGTGTCTGAAACGTGTTGGTTACAAACAAGCTACTTTGCTAAACGGTGATCATGCTAATTTGAGTGAATACCGTATGTTGAAGTCAGACAATTAAAAGGTCAATTGTCGATCACACAAAACTGCAGTCAAATAGCGGATGCTCCAATGAGAGCAAATTCCAATGGCTCATTAGATTGTCGGCTGTATCAAAGCTACATCCTGACACACTGTCGCTAACATCAACTGACAGCAGCCCGTCATCAGAAAATGCAAACTCTTCTTTAATGTGAAAGAATGAAGACTGTCCTTACGTTGTCAATAATGCTGTAAACTTTGTGCGCGGCTCCTCGAGCGCTGGAAAACGACTGAATGTTAGGTGAGGTCTGCCCCAAGGCGAATGCTCCGATGAGCACAGCAAATAAAACCTTAAGACAATGAATCGTCCTTGTCAGTTTCGGACATCTATTTGGCGGGTCTTGGGGGAATATTTGACATTCAAGGTCTTCATGCCTCAACTCACTGTAAGCACAATGCCGATGGAGTACTCCCCACTCAAAATGAGGGTGCTTCCATACCAGAAGGCCAGAGCATAAGACAGGTAGATCAAGAAGAAGGTGAAGCCCATGGCAATATTTGAGCTTATTGCCTTTTTTATTCCCACGTTCTTGGCATCCTCCAAGTTCTTATGATACCTGTGAGATAAAGCATTGAAAAAATAAATCTTGAAATGCAGATGCCTAATCATTGTCGTGGTCAACAACTACAAAATATTCATCTGGCCCCTATGACCTTTGAATGCTAACTGATAATCGCACAAACCTCTCAATCTCTCTCTGTTGACCACTGAAGGCAAACACGGTCCTGATGGCAGAAAGCACCTCCTCCGCCACAGCGCCTGCTTTGGCATAAGCAGTCTGTTCTCTTGAAGTGAATGATGCCAGAATCTAGTGAGAGACCAAGACTATGAGCTCAGCTTGCTTTCAAGATTTAAAGGCTGGACAAGGTGGACAAACGAAGGTAAGTTTACTTTACTGAAGAGTCCAGCCATGACACCTAACAAAGGGCTGATGGCCAAGATGACAAGAGTGAGTTTCCATCCTTTGCTTAAACCGATGACGACCGATGTGATGAAAGTGGCGCAGGATTGGATCAACATTGCCACTTTGTCGCCAATACCCTCTTGGATCTTATAGACATCGCTGTCAGTGTAGACACAAAAATGCAAATTGGTTATCTTGAGAGCGCCGTCACAATGGCATGTATTTTACTCCAAAGTGGCTTACTCCACTAAGATTAATAGTAACATTGCAAAAATCAATCAATAACCCCCCAACCCCCCAAAAAAAAACAATTAATCAAAAGACATGATTGTTCACACCTAAGCTATAGAGTTTATATGAACTTTTGCTAACCAAAATAGTGGCACCCTCCAAAGAAAAATATTGGATTTATTAATGTGAAGGTGTACCGTATTTTCCGGATTATAAGGCGCACCTTCAAAGAATGATATATATGAAAACTTTTCCCATACATAAAATGCACCACATTATAAGGCGCACCTTTAATGAATGATATATTTGAAAACTTTTTCCATATTTAAGGCGCACCAGATTAAAAGGTGCACCTTCAATGAATGACATATTTTTTAAAAAAATCCATACATAAGGCGCACCACATTATACGGCGCACCTTCAATGAATTACAGTTTAAAACTTCCCCCATATATAGGGCGCAACTTCATTGAATGATAAATTTGAAAACTTTTTCCATATATAAATTGCACCAGATTTTTAGGCGCAGCTTCAATGAATATTTTAAAATGTGTTTCATATATAAGGCGCACCGGATTATAAGGCGCACCTTCAATTGATGACATATTTTAAAAATGTTCCATCCATAAGGCACACCACATTATAAGGTGCACTTTTATGAATTACATACAGTAAAGTCTCGTTATATTGATATCGGTTATATCGATAGTACTGCTTATTACGATACTATTTCTATGAACGCAAGGAGAAAGTTACATGCCGCAGGAGCGGATATATCGATAGTACGGTTATATGAAAGGCGCTTAGAAATGAAAAGTATTATTATTATTATATCAATATTTTTTCCGACTCCCGAGAATATCGATATAACGAGACTTTACTGTATTTCAAACTTTTCCAATATATAAGGCGCACATTCAATGAATGACACATTTTTAAACTTCTCCATACATAAAATGTGCCACATTACAAGGTGCACCTTCAGTGAATTACATATTTTAAAACGTTTCCCATACATAAGGCGCACCGGATTATAAGGCACACCTTCAATGAATGACAAATTTAAAAAAATCCAGATATAAGGTGCACCTTCAATGAATGACAAATGTTAAAACTTTGCCATATATAAAATGCGTCACATTAAACGGTGTACCTTCAATGAAGTACATATTTAAAGATTTTTCCCACGTATAAGATTCACCGCATTATAAGGCGCACCGTCAATGAATTACATATTTTAAAAAACACATATGAGGCGCACTGGATGATAAAGCGTTCCTTCAATGAATAATATATTTTTAAACTTTTTCCATATATAAGCCGCACCAGATTATAAAGTGCACCTTCAATGAATGACATTTTTTAAATATCTTTTCCATATGTATTAGGCACGCTGGACGATATAGGCTTTTTTTAGTGTAAGGCGTTTCGGTGCGCCTTATAATGGGGAAAATAGGTACCTAACGGCGAGACAAGGGAGTATGACTAACTCTGTCAAACGGGTGTTGAGCTCTCCAGTTTCATTGACATCGAACCAGCCGATGTCCTGTCGCATAATGCTGTGGAAGAAACACTTTCGGATGCGTTTGACCTGTCGTCCGGCTGACAGCGTAAAAAAAGCAACCTGCATGTAGGCCGCCACCAGCACAATGGTGCCTAGGATGGAGTAGTAGATGGCAAAGCTGGAAAGAAATGGAAATGTTTTTAGAAATAATCCGCTTGAATTTAAGAAGGTTCATTTTTCGCTTACCCGGTCATGTCTTCCTGTATGGTGCTGTTTGGAAAAGTGATATCTGGGAGGGGGGAGGCAACCAAAATGTTGGAATAGTCTGCCATTACAGTCAGGCGGGCAAACGTTTCTGGGTACTCACTGGGGCTGCTGTTGTTGAGGTAACCTAATGCAGCATTTGATACGAGGCTGTCCGTCATATCTCCAAACACAACCAACATAAGAGGCAGCACAACCCCGTGGGCCATCGACATCACAGTCCCGAAGAATAGCAGCGCAATGTCTTTAGAATCTGCAAACCTGAACTGTTCGCACAAGGGGGAAAAAGGGCTTATAAATGCAATCACAACAGACGACCGATGACATGCTGTACAAAAACAATCATTGCAGAGAGAATTAAAGACGCGCAATTTACCAGTTCAATGGCACCAACCATGGGTAGCTTTTCTTTCTTTTCTTTCTTCTTTTTACCTTTCCCCACCTCATCTTTAGGATCACTAAATAAAATAGGAAACCATTGATCAAATTGCTCTATTTAGTTGTTTCATATATAAACCCAATGAACTAGTTACCTTCAATAAAATATAATCACAAAATATTACCTTAAATAAATGTCTTTTAAATTCCTCTCCAACTTATCCGTTTCATCCATCTCCGGCTTCTGTCAGAGGAAGAAAGTGCGCAATCTGCTTATGAGTCCATTCTGGAAGTGAATTAAAATGTAAACATCAGACCTTCGCCGTCGTCCTTCCACAAAAGGCACCAGTGTTTGACAGGCTGGGTGATCACACACAGACATCCACTTTTCCAGCGCTATGCTCTCGTCCTTCCACACCCTTGTCGAGCTTTCTAATGTTTGACAGAGATGGCGAGCTCACACGCACACGGATCACACCTCGGCTAACGGATGACCACCCCTTGCACGCCCCTTTTTACTTCCTTGCCCATCCCTCTCACGTGGCTTGATTTCCTGTGCACAACAATAACCACACTGCTCAGATGCACATAAAAAAGATTTTACAAATCATCATTTAAAACCTGGACAGAAGTCAGATTGACACGTGAATCACCCAAAGGAGCTTCAACTGTGGTGATGATGTTATTGTGTTTTTCAACTCCATTTGACCCACGCACTGTGGCGGATGTGTGTTTTAAAACTCAAACCTTAGTTATTTTTTATTTATTTGGAAAGCGTTCAGCACTTTTATCCAAAATCCCCTGCTCTCTATCATATTTTTGCTATCCTATTAAATGGGTTCCATTTTGTGCCCTCAAATTATTGAAAACAAGGTTATTTTTCCATCCATGCTCGTCCACTAATGACAAAGGTCAAGTTGGATCAAAAGCGATAAAATGGAGAAGCATTTGGTTGTAAAAGTAGAGGATCTCCACATGATGGCCAAAGGTAGGGATTTTAATTTGTGGCCAATAAACCTTTTGCCACCTCAACTCCATACCACAAACGTTATGGGGCAGAAGACACATATTTTGCATTGTTTTGTAAAATAAAAGAAAGTTTGTTTGTGTCGTGTATGGCCAGTATTTGACCAGCGACAGGTCTTGGGTGTAGACTGTTGGGAGAGTTCTCAAGCACAGTGTCTCAATGAAAAGCATAGAAGATGAACAGTGTAACGCCAGATAACCAGCGAGCGTCCTTGACAAATCTCCATCACATATATACGTACATTATATAAAAAAAGAGAAAGAGAGACAGAGTGACACTGACTTTTGTTTATGACATAAAATGGCATCTAAATTAATTAAAACCTGAGCCCTCTGCCCATGATATGCAACATAGAATAAGCCCACATGGTCGTCAGTGGGCAGCATTCGACTGACCAAGTTGATTATTACAAATATACAGTGAGACCTCAACTTACGAACTTAATTGGTTCCCCGACAGAGTGTGTAAGGCAAAAAGTGTGTATCTCAAAAAAAAATCCCATAGGAATCCATTCAAATGGGAATAATCCGTTCCCGGGTTTCCATAAAATATACTTTTCAACTAAATAAGCCTTAAAACTACACACAACATACCTTATTCTATGTATAATAAATGTGCTATTGTATTTTAATGAAAGAAATACACCGCATTGTATCATAAAGTCACTTTATTTACACTTGTGATGGTCATTTATGGCTTGATGGAATGGCGTTGGAGGTCAAAGGGAATTGCTATTTGGAAAGAGAGGCGCATTACATGACGACTGTAATTAAAGAAATAAACTGTGCTGTAAAATAAAGTTTTATTTACCTTTTTGATGGTCGTTGATGGCTTATGGAAGGAGAGTCACCTTCCATAAGGACTGTTGGTAACTTAACCTCTGGTGCTGTTTGTTCGTGTGCTTCCGCCGAAGATCACTCCGCCAGCCGTGGTGGGTGTGTATTATGAAAATAGTGCTTATTATAATGTTTAATTTTCATAAATTTGACGTTTGTAAGACAAAAAGTTTGTAAGTTGAGGTGTTCGTAAGTTGAGGTCTCACTGTACAGCGGTCGATCCATTGACTTTTTCAATTTTGCACGTATCTCTGGAAACCAGGTGCCCTAAAAAGCAAAACAATGTCATTGATGGGTTAAGAAAATGTTTGTTTCCCAAGCATTCTCCAATACTGTTTAAATTTCGTGTTTTTAGTTCTTATTTAATAGAGATAATGATAGACACCCCTACCTGTCAGTTGTACCCCCCCCCCCCCCCACCCCAATATCCAGCCATTCGTTTTCTGAACAGGAGGTTGCCAGCAGACGTTATAATTTAAGAGAACAGACTTCCAAGTTTAAAGTAACGTATTGAGAACTAATAAAAACAATAAAGATATAATAGAAATATTAACTATGCATGTATGTACTTCGTTTAAGCATTGGTCCGATTTACGTACACATTTAACCTACGTCTCCTTTACGCCGAAACTTTAAATCGAGAACTTTGAGCATGATAAATATCTTACGTTTTATTAGGTGGCTGATTAACATTCAGTGCATTTTGCGGCCCCTTTAATAATTTGTAAAGTGAGACGATAATATTAGCTTCTAACGGGTGTCGCACTACATACTCATCGCCTTGAATCATTTGAACCGCGTTAAAAAACAACCATTCTGGACTCGGCACGCTCAGAAATGCCGATCGGTACAGGATTGACAATCACAGTCGTACTTTAATAAAATAAGGAGTGCATCTAATTTAAAAGCCAAATGTGTATTAAGATTTAACATGGACGACCTTCTATTTATAATAAAGCCACCCGGGGGAAACGTTGATGTTCATTGAATTTGTATTCACAAACGCTGAAGACAAGATAGTTATTCGTTCTGGGTGCAAAAAAAATCAAACCTTCAGTTGTCAGGTTGGAGGAAATGGAGAACTCGCAATTTACCCCACGAAACCTAGATATCGAAAGTACTGACCGGAAACTGCGTCGTTCATGTTGCGGCTAACTTGATTCTACTTCCGGTTCGCGTCTGCCTCCCATCCACGCACCATGACAGAGTAAAATTTAATGTTATTCTCCGGCTGACCGCGGCGTGTTGTATCCTCCACCTCCGGCTGGCAGGCAGTCTGGCCTCGTGCCGGAGATGGCGTCCCTCGGCGCGGGGTTGTACGTCAGCCGCAAATGGACATCGGACAGGAACGCAACGGTGGAGAGGAGGAACCTACTCACCGTGTGCCGGTAGGTAGCCATCATGACCATCATCCTCGTCCTCATAATCACCACAACAATCATCTCCCCCGTGCTGCAATATCAAAACACCTAAACTTGATACCTTCTTTCCGTCTCAATTACAACTATTGGGATGTCTCTAAATACGACTTTAGTTTCAAGCTTCCAGGTATGCTGTTTAATTTTCCAAAGCAGCGCTCTCGTTCCATGTATTGAAATAAAGTTCCCTTGAAACGTTGGCCTAGTAGTGGTTCGAATCAACAATCGCCGTCCAGTGTGGGGACTTTAATGAAAGTCTAACAAGACCGAAATAAAACACAATTACTCATCCCCGGTGTCAAGTAGTGAAAAGTGATACTGTAACCAACTTGTGATTTATAATTGCTGTATCTCTTGAATAAATAATTTTGGTGTTGTATAAATCATGGTTAGAATGCACGCGCCTTGTGATCAGTCCAGTGTGTAACCTGCCTTTTTGCCAAAGTTAGCGTGGTTAGGTTACAGCTAACCTGTGTCTTGGCTATCCATTCACCGATACTATATCAACTTCTCTTATTTTTATTCAGGTTATCAGCATGTAGCAGTGATATCACAGTGTTGATGGAAATATTTTTATTTATGTGCTGGTAGCCCCAGTGGAAATTAAACGAGTGCCTATGTTTTTGTGCATTGTAAACATTGTTGCTATGGGACACAAGAGAGGGAGTCAGATCATTTGTTTGATGTAAAAGGTCCACACAACTTGTGTGCACACGCAGACACAAAAAATGCTGCCAAGTCCATTAACTCTCCCTCCTGCCTAATTAGGTACAATCTGATTAGACATAGTAGGCTCATTGCAACAAGGGGGAACAGATACCAGCTGTGTGACTGAGACAAAGGTCACCTTCTATCCATTTTCTACTATGTTCTTCTGCATTAGGATCACAGGTGAGCCAGAGCCTTTGTCATCTTACTTTGGTAGAAAGACTCACATAAGGCCACACGGTCATGGGGGTTATATAATATTGACAAATAAGCATTCTCACTCATATTCACACCTGACAGTAAGTGTCAATCTCAATTCAATGTGACTGTTTAAAACGTATTATTTCTGATTTCATACTTTGTCCTCAGGTTTTCAGTCAAGACTCTCTTGGACCGATCCTGTTTTGATAGCATGGATGACTCGTCTACAGAGTTGGTCAATTTTGTGTCCATCCTGGAGCATATCCTCAACCATAGACTGAAAGGTTAAAATCATAAAAATAATAAGGCAGGCAAATTATTCCACAAACATCCTTTTCTCATATGTTCTTCTCTTAGGTCACACAACGTGGTTTGGCTACGAGAGTCCTCGCAGTTTCTGGGATTTTGTCAAAGCCGCCAGCAGTAAAGTCCCTCATAATTGCATTCGAAGCATTGAGACTATGGAAAATGTGCAGTCAACCAAAGCTAAGGTGACATTAAAATTTGAGCCCAAAGGGGCCCACAATCAGGCATTTTTCACCTACTTTGCATTATCCATTTAGAAGCAAATAAAGAGATCAGCCAGGAATACTTAGCTAAGAACATGACCCAGTTTCACCCGATAAAACAAGCAATAGATGCCCTGCCGGTTTGCTAACTCAATGGAGTTTGACCTCACGGGTGTCATCTGTCAGTCACATTGGCCTACCAGAACCGGCGCTGACCGGTTTAAAACAATATTGCCTGAAATTCATAATTATATATGTAGACCTACCTTTGGAATATAGCATCAAGGTATCTGCTAGAATTGGTTATATACACATGCTAAAAACATCCGATGTTATTTTATTTCTACTTATACTTATCAATTACTAAGTCCATATATGTATGTAGTTTAGTTTTCTGTATATGTGAATGAGTATATATGTACTCAGCTTGTACTTAGTATAGAAATCTAGCTATCAAGTTTCAGTCTAATAATAAATATTCATGATTGTATCTAGCAGATGATAGGTCTTTTCCAAAGTGACATCACTCCTGTTGTTTATAAATGTATGAGACGCGTGCTTGAGCGCGCTCTTGCTTCTCTGTCCCTTGGCCTAGCTTCTCCCCTGGAGAACATCCTCTAGCTGCCTGATGAGAAATATTCCTTTTTTTTGTATATCACCTTGCTTCCTGCTGATTTAATATTTAGACTATACAAATGGAGAGCTGAACCAGGAAGAACAACATTTAACCCAACAGCATCCACCTAAATAAATATACAGTAAAGTCTCGTTATATCAATATCGGATATATCGATAGTCCCGGTTATATCGATACTATTTCTACGCACGCACGGAGAAATTTACATGCAAACAGGGTCGGATATATCGATAGTCCCGGTTATATCGATATTTTTTCGGACTCCCTTGAATATCAATATAATGAGACTTTACTGTATCTACATATTTCACACACCAGATTTTAAACAATACTGTACTTATACAAAAAGTATCACTTTATCACAATAAGGAAATGACATACAGTATATTGTGGATAGTGTCTAGACCAGGCATGGGCAAACTACGGCCCGCGGGCCGCATACGGCCCGTTATGCTTTTTAATCCGGCCCGCCGAATTTGCCCAAATTATAGTAAAAACAGTGTCTGAAACTCATGACAAAAAGTTAGCAGACAACAGGCCAGACAACGGAAAAGTTGCCTGCCCCATTTTTCACAACTTGAAACACAATGAGACAACTAATCACATTAAAAAACATTGTCTCGAAGTATAAAGTTTTTTAAATCAAGAATGTACCAACTACAAATTGTACCTTGCTTAATTTACGGTAAATGTGCATGGCTGTAGATTTTGTTGCAGTAGTCTATTCTTATTGTAGTGCACAACGCAACGTTTGCATTGCTTCCTACGAGCCACGAAGCCCCTTTCATAAGTCTCACGTACACTTTACAGTCACGGTTTGATATAAATTTACGTTTTGTAGCGTCACACATGTTGTTAGCTTCTTTTGAATCTTTCTTCTGGGCTGAGGTTCTGTGCATCTATTTTGAAAAATGACTTTATAACTTTATAACGCTTGCGAAAGTCCGGAAGAAAGAAGCAGGCTTCTGATTGGCTGCCGTGCCGAGTATGCAAATTTCAACTGCAAGTAGCCTATGTCTGTGTGCTCGGCGATTGTACACGTGTATTGTTTGTGCGTGAGGGCAAGGGCGTCAGTGGAGAGTTTGTAGAGCGCACGGTCAGGACAATCCATCCATGATTTGGCGGAATTTATTTTTTTTTTCAATAAATGTTGATTTCTTTAACTTTGCCCCTTCGATGACAACTTCAATGAAAATAAAAACAGACGCGATCTTGATAAATCACAGTGCATATGTTATTTTAATCTCTTTCCATTTCCACCTCCAAGTATCTGCGAAATAGTATGTAAACGCCATATTCCTTGAGACAAATTTATTAACTGATCAGGGATATTATTCACATTTGAAATACAGTTAATAAATTGGGTTGTAGTGTTCTTACTGTGCTATGAGGTTTGTACACACTGCATTTAAAGGACAACCGGCACCTTTTTTTTTGTTTCCCACTGAAAAACGTTTTATAGCATCGAAAATACCCAAATCAGGCAGGCTGATATTTTTAGTTCAATGAAAAACACCAATAAAGATGACTTCAAAATGAATCCGGAAATGGCCAGTTTCAGAAGGTCCCACCCCCTTGTTCGTGACGTCACGCCAAGACGTCTTGCCTTGCTCGAGAATCAAAACAATGGCTTCAGATTCGGAGAAGATGCTTTCTTGTTACTCATCTAGTTATGAATATGATTCAAATAGTTCTAATGAGGAAAGCATCAATGTTTGCAATTGATTAAAGGTGTCCTCCAATATCAATTCCAGCCGTCAATGACAGCAATGTAGCACCCAGAAAATGCAGAAGATTGCGCCCAAGCTCCGTTGGAAATGGGCTGATTTGTCAGCTGGGAATTTGTGTCAGCAAATATCAAATAGTTGTCTTGGTGCAACACACAGCCATTGCGTTATGTGTTTTTCTTCTAATTTCGCCATCAACATGGATCAACACGAAGGTTTCAGACTAAACAAAGTACCGCAAAATGCATTGTGTGTCGCTTTCTCGGTCAGGGGCGGTCCAAACGTGACGTCACATGGGGATCGTCATCAACTCGAAAACAAGACTTCATGAATATTCAGCGCGAGTCTTAAAACGTAAACTATAGCTATTTGCTGTGTAATCTTTGTAAAATACTCCCAGTCGAAGTCATTTGAAGTGATTTTACAAATTATGGACATAACTTGTTCGGAGGCGTCGGTTGTCCTTTAATTCTTTAGGTTTAGTATTTCCGGCCCAAACACTCCCTCCAAATGCTCGTGGCCTGGCCCCTCTGTCAAATTTTAGAACCCAATGCGGCCCGCGAGTCAAAAAGTTTGCCCACCCCTGGTCTAGACTGAATGTGCAGTGCACAAAATGTTGATTAAACTCAAAATTATGAATATTAGATCTTTAAAATGTGATAATTTACTTATACTGGTGGCTCATCGGATCCGCATCAGTGAACTTTGGTTCCGGAGTCATATAGTGACCATCAAGACACTGTTAAAGCATGAACATTCAGGTTTTTGATCAAAATGTGTTCAGAAGCAATTATATATTTTTTTCTCCCAATAGGGTCGAGCTTGGATCAGAGTAGTTTTAATGGAGAAAAGACTGTCTGAATACATCTCATCCGCTCTGAGGGACCAGAGAACTACCAGGTTTGCGTGTATATCTTGCGCACTCACAGTGCACAACTATGCACTGAATGCTACATGAGGTAACCCTCCAGAATAAAAAAAGACAACAACAAAAGACAAAGAAAACTAAGCTTTTCTTGAACGAACCACTGGCAAAGGGGCATTGATTTCACATTGTTTTTAATGAGGCCAACATTTTAATGCATGTAGACCTACCTCGCTCTCTGAATATTTTAAAACTTCAGCTATCATGTTGGATCTTATTTTGTACAAGTAGAGACGCTCCCCAACTAACGAACGAGATACGTTCCAAACAGTCGTTTCTTAAGGTGAATTCGTATGTAAGTTGCATCTGTGCTATATTTTGTATGGAATGTATGTTTAAGGCTTATATATGTATATTTAAGGTTTATATCAGTATGTTTAAAACATTTACAAGTTACCTATACTGAAAAATAAACATTTAATAAAATATATGCTCTATAAAGATATCTACATGTACAACTGGAAATAATACTACATATGTTACTACAAAAATGTTCGTATGTACCGTTGTTTGTAACTTGAATGTTCATAAGTAGGGGAGTGTCTGTATACCTAATGTTGTGTACGGACAATCCGAAAACTTCAACCCACACATAGCAATCAGCTCAGTTTATGCTGTAAGAAATGAGCAGCAATAATATGAGCAAATGTGACCGCAGGAGGTTTTATGAGGATGGAGCGATCATGCTGGGTGAGGAGGCGGGGCTTCTGGCGGACATGCTCATTGGAATCAACACCATTGACTTCAGGTACTGACGTTGTTCTGCTTCAATTCTTTAATCCAGTCAAATTGATTAGATCAGTCGTGGTTTTAAGTCTCCCAACCTTTTGCCTTTAGTGGAGTTACACACCTGCCGATTTTAACTCATTCACTGCCATTCAGACATTTATTCGGGAATTGAAAATATGACTAGAGCACCATTCCCGAATTTGTTCAGGTTTAGTTTTTTGTTTTTGTTTTGTTGTTCTTGTTTGGATGCCAATAAAGCGCTGGCCATGGCCTCTAGCAATGTTTTTTTTCTTTGCACATGGGGCATCATTTCCATTTTTTCCATCCATGTTGGCGCTTTGTTCCATCTTCATCTGTTGTTAAAGCCCTATATAAACCAATATGTATGTATTGCATTGTATTTTGGACAGCCACCCTCATTTCAAGCTCATATAACCCCGGACCCATATAATTTAGGAATTAATTGGTTTTTTTTTTCCTATTGAAAGAAGAGAGTCTAAGGTTTCTAACGCTGTGTCTAATGTTTATGTAGTCCGAAAACTCAATATCCTGTGGGTCCTGGAAGTCGAGTGACAATGACAAAAACCCCGGCACTGGAGTGGACACATTTTTGCACGTCTGGCAGTGAAAGATCATTGCTGATTTTTAAATTGAGATAGGCCCCCTACGCGACAAGAAAGTATTGTAGAGAAGACAGTGGGAGGATAAGTTGCAGTAAAACAGGCCCAAATTCAGATTTTGGGGTGTTAAGTAGGGCAAGAAACTACTGTTTGCTGCATACTAAACCAACCCCTTCCTGTCTCATCTCCCAAGCTTCTGTCTGAAGGGTGAAGGTCTAGACATCGGTGGCCCCTTGGTCATCGACTACACACCTTACTTAAAGTTCACTCAGAGGTATGTGACTTGTTGGCGCCGTGCGATCTTATTAGATGTTTGCTGACTGGGTGGCGGGTATTGCTCCCTCCATTGCAGTGGCGACAGCATCAGCAGCGACGAGGAAGAGATGCGCACCTTGGGAAGCACCGGCAGCGAGCACAGCACCCCGGATAAGATGGCCACGGCTGCCTCCATCTTCACCGAGCAGAGCAACTTGGTCAGCAAGTGCAAGCGTTTTGAGCAGAAATATCGCACGGCGTTGGAGCAGAAGGTGTGCTTGAGAATAGATTAGAAAAATACATGGAAGGTATATGTCGATTGAATATTTGACATTTTATTATGAGTGTTGCGAGAAGGAAATGACTGGAAATACAGACGCTCCCCACCTTACGAACGAAATACAGTAAAGTCTTGTTATATCGATATCAGTTACATTACATTACTGCTTATTACGATACTATTTTCATTTCCCGGCAAATTTCTAGTCTTTTTATGTATAATTAGTTCCATTTAGTACGATACATGGTTATTACGATAATCCGGTTACTACGGTGCCCTTTTTCATCTCCCGCCGGCCATTTTGCTATGTTTATATCGATACAAAAGCAGCTTAAGGTGAATCGATATTTGCTTAGGGGTGTCTATACAATACCACCATTATCGAAATCTGTATCGGTCGCGTCGTTTAAGTCAAACACTGAACGGGGAAGTATAAAACACAGATGATCTAAATAAATTCACCCCTACTGTAGTACCACGACATATATCCTTGGGTCTTCAGTAAGCCATTACTGAAGCTGCTGGCACATAATTACCAAATTACATGCCAGCAGCCATTACTTTTTGTCATGCATCGCATCCTCCTGGAGCGTCAACTGGGAAGAAGGATTTCCGCCCCGCCCACATACTCTACGCAGCCAATCGTAAGCAAGCTCGGCGGATCGGGGCCTGAACTTGTTGGCAACACTTAAGCATAGCCGAGCGCTGATTGGTCAGCTTTGGTGTCCGTCACGTAAACATCCAGCCCTTGAAACCTCCAATGTGTTTGCGTGCATGTGCGTGAAGTACATTCCGCAGCCAATCGCAAGCAAGCTCGGCCGGAAAAATTTGCGCTATACAAAATCTAATTTACAGCATCTCTATCTGAACATTTTTTGACACAGTACCCGCAAAAATGTTCGTATGTACCGTTATTCTTAACTCAAATGTTCATAAGTTGGGGAGCGTCTGTAATGCTTCATAAGAATGTGTTTCTCCCCAGTAAAAAACTGCAAATACTTTGACTTACTTCCACGTTTGATAATTGGCGGCAAATAACAACTTTTGTTACTATGAAACTCCTCAACTCATTTCAACATATATTTTTTTCAATCATTGTGGGACGATTAAAGGCTTTCTGATTCTGATAACCCCAAATTCAGAATCATCTTTATTGGCCAAGTATGTAGAACACACAAGGAATTTGTCTCCAGTAGAACACGCTGCACTAGTATCGTCATAAAAAAGAGATGACAAATAAGTATGGAGGACACTAATAAAGGCTAATCTAATTCCTTAATGTAAGTGGTACTTCTTAGGAACAACAGTGAGACAATGTGCAAAGTATCAAGCAGACAAGCTAGTACAGAGCTAGAGCTACGACGAATATAACGGGATACTGTTCCACAGGGTTGTGCAAAATTGCAAAGAGGCACTATACAGTTCGATTTAGGTTACTATTTAGAGAGTTAATGGCGACGGGGGAAGAGGCTGTTGAAATGTCTGCTGGATCTGGTACACATGGGCCTACTTGAGGGGAGTCGCTGGAAAAGGTGGTGGGCAGGGTGCGCGGGGTCCAGTCAGATTTTCCGCGCCCTTGTTTCACTTCTTGCAGTGTGCAAGTCCTCGAGAGTGGGTAGGGTGTTACCGATGATTTTTTTTCCTCTGTCCTAACTGTCCGTTGAATTCGGATTTTTTCCATTTTTGTGGCGGCCCCGAACCAAACTGTGATGGAAGAACCCAGGATTGATTTGATGACTGCCGTGCAGATCCCACAAGATGGCATTTTGTAGCGAACATCAGACCTCCCGTCACCAAAAAAACAACATAAGCATGACTCAGCCCTTTTTGTTGTTATAATTTGCTACCAAAAATGTCCCTTTTCCCTGTATTAACTTTAAATTCAGAATTAATGGTCAGGTAAAGCCTGAGTTGTTGTTTTCATGTCAGGGTTACCTGGAGGAGCTGGTACGTCTGCGCGAGATGCAGCTGGCGGAGGCGTCGTCACACCACAAAGCTCTGGAGCAGAGCCTAGTGGACACACACCTGTCACACTCGCTGGAGAAGGAGCAGCTGGAATTCATCATTTTGGAGTTGCAGGATCAACTGTGAGTTCTTGGAGGTGGGCTAGGGTCATGGTTACCTCATTTTAGCTCCAGGAGAGGGCAAAATATTAGAAGAAGCACACCACATTCATGCTATCTGACAAGGTCCACCATCTTTTTTAAATAATTTGTCTTGGATGCGTTCAGGACCGTGTTGAAGAACAATGACTTGCGGTCACGACGGGAGCTGACAGCCCACCTAACCAATCAGTGGCCATCTCCCGACGCTTTGGACGCCAACGCCGTTGCCTTGGACACGCTGCTGTATAGGAAGAGCCCCGTACAGTGGGAGGAGTATGTCTAAGGATTTTTGTATTACGATATTATGATGCACGCTGAACAATTACACAAATTAAAACATTCACTGCCATTCCCAAATTTATTCGGGAATTGAAAAGCATGACGTGGAGCGCCATTCCTCAATTTCTTTGTTTTGGTTTGTCTTGCGGGGTTGCCGATAAAGCGCCGGTCACAGACCTCTGGCAATGTTTTTTCACTTCCATATCATTTACTTTTTGTTCCGCCGCCCCCATTTTAAGCTCAGATAACTCCAGACCCATATAATTTAGGAATTAGTTCTTTTTTCTGATTAAAAAGAGAGTCTAAGGTTTCTTATGCTGTATTAAATATTCACGTGGTCCTTAAAGTCAATATTCTGTGACAAAAACCCTGGCATCAGAGTGGACTCATTTTTGCACATCGTCTAGCAGTGAGTGAGTTAATGAATAACAAGTATTTAATTTCAATTCAATAACAAGTATTCCATTTTAAATAAACAATCATGACTGTTTACATGAAACAAGTTGAAATTTTGGTTCGGACTTTAGAAAGCATCATGGAATTTTACAAATTTGATTTACTTTCGTGGACCGAACAAAATGATTTGGTCGTCGGATTTGGCCCCCAGGCCTTGGTGCTTTGTTAAAGCTTCAGCTGTTGTTAAAGCACGATATGAATCGATATGTACAGTATGTATTGTATTTTGGACAGTTACCCTCATTTCAAGCTCAGATAACTCCAGACCCATATAATTTAGGAATTAACTTGTTTTTTTCTGATAAAAGAAGAGTCTAAGGTTTCTTGCACTGCATTGAATGTTTATCTTGTTCTAAATGTCAATATTATGTGGGTTCTGCAATTTGAGTGAAAATGACAAAAACCCTGGCACTGGAGTGGACACATTTTTGCACATCGTCTGGCGGTGAAAATGGACATTACGTTTTAGTCCAACGAAACACTGCAATTTGGAGAAAACAAAACATGAGAAAAAAATTGACTTGTGTCAGTCAGTTGGTATCTTTTATGGCATATTTTATTTACTGTATTTGTTTACATAGTTTTGTTTAGTTGAAAACGCATAGAAGTGTGCGAGTTAATAAGTTGAAGTCGCTAAACAGTCATATTCAATCATGTTTTAATTTTAGTACAAGACCAAAATATTGATGACTAATTAATCTGATAGTTAATTGTAATTCAGATAAATCAATTGATTCTGTTTGTAATAAACATACAAGGAAAAATATAACAATGACAAAAATATTCATATGTTAAATGACTATTCTGGTTGAAAAAAAAAATCATTTCATTTTCAAAATCATTCAGCCCTACCTGAAGGTTTCTTGTCATTGTACTGTGGAACCTTCAAAGCTGTTTGACTGAGTTGTTCTAATTTCAAAACACGCAACAATTAAAAAATAGTCTTGTTTTAGATTTACAAATCCAAACTAAATACGCCACAATGACTAACAACCGTACTATCCCAAAGGCCCACATTAAAGTGCAGTATTATGTCACTCAAAGCATCAGAAAAGAGATCAAGACTTAAAAAATGTTTGCCGTTTTCATTGATTACTTCAGTGACTGTTACATTGTGCAATATTTTGTTTGTTATGCAGCAAGAGTCTCCGCAACCTGCCTTCAGACATGAGCCTATCGCAGATGTCCCTCGAACCATCACACATGCTAACGCTGGACGCTAAACCGCACTGGCCCCGTCAAGGTACATATCGCAAACCTCGACAATAAGGCCTTCTCTGCTGGCCAAAAAACTATCAGCAGCACTGAACTTTTGAAAAAAAAAGTCATTTATTACATGAAATTGAATTACTTTATTCCCAACCATCTTCTTTCTTCATTTCAAAGAGTTTCTCTTTGCTGCGCTACTTAATAGCGCATTTGGGGATTTTTTTTCTTCATCCAATCATATTTAAGCCTTTTCATGTTGCCATGTCAATCTAATCTGCCTAGGGTCTTCAAAAGCAGTCGTGCTGTCCAATGTAAACAATATGAGCATTGGTATTGTTTTGAAACAATCAGACATGAAAAGCGACAGGTTTCCTTTTTTAATTCTCCGTACAACCATTACTAATGAACTCTTAGGGCATGTGATTGGATTTTGGAAAGCCGATCCCTCGTACGTTTGAATCAATCTACAGATGTGAGTGTGGTGTGATTTACTACACGTCCACTAGAGGGTACCGTTGGTTAGGAAATAACTTGTGACTTGAAGAAACTTAAGAAATACTGTTGTAAGTTTTACTATGAACGTGCGGATTCACGATTACCTCATACATATGCAATATTATTTGCGTTTTTTGCTAGATTTGGAGCCGTCCAACCTTAATGATGTTCATCTATTCTTGAAACGTCCGTCTTGAAAATGGCTTTCACAATGTATCTGCAACCAAATCCATTTCTACTCCTCTTTCAGCCATTGTGGATTGATAAAACCGCTATTAAATCGACACAACACTATGTTTGCTTATGCAGCTCGCTACAGATCCAGTGTGCTAGCTCTGGCCACTATGCTCTTATCACTAGCGTCTAGTGATACGATGATTGGCTAGTCACTAGCCAATCATCGTTTGCAAAGTATGACGTTTGCAAAGTATGACGTTTCCAGCGCCTGCAAGCAGGCCTTGTGTTGCCAACTCAAAATCTGATTGGTTGACGCAACAGTTTCATTGACACTCATTTTATGCCCCAGGGCCTGCGAAACTGATTGTCAAGGCTACCAAGTAGGTTTCTGATCCTGGTAACAAATAATGGCTGAAATGTGATTGGTTAAATGTTTAAATACGAAAACACATATCTGGGAGCAGCGCAGCAGGGGAGAAGCAATGAAAAAAGGGTGAAAGACAATTTGGACAAAATATAATTCACATTCGTCAGTGATTCAGATACATGTATTTTTAGGCCAGCAGAGAAGCCCTTGCAGGCCGTGACGGCTCACCCCTGAGAAAAGGTGATACTAAATAATGACGTATGTAACTAGCTAATTCATTAAATTTACCACTTGCCTGTCGAATTTGATGATTTTTAAATTTCTTTTTGAAATGCAGGAAAAGAGCAGACGCCATCCCTCCGAGGAATGTGCGGTTCTCTCACCTCCGTCAACAGTTTCAGGTCTCTGGCCAGTTTGAGGTCTAATGAATGTTTGGCTAGTCCCGCCGCTGAGGTCAGCAGCCCAGGCTTCACCCCCACATAAGGCTTACAACTCAACCGGCCATCTTTTGTATGTGTTACTACATCACTTTTTGGAGAGATGTACGTTGTCAATGATATTTTCTTCTCATGTTGTTGGAATGAGCTCACTCACATTCTGACAGATATTAATTTAACTTGAATGGTTTCTTTTGAAAGAATACTTTCAGGTGCCAACATTGAAAAAGTTGGGCTCGTTGTTGTCACCAATCGTTTCAGGAAGATCATCATATGTCCACTTTTCACATTTATGACCGTATCAAGATTTTTTTTTTGTTCTCGGGTTTTTGTGCCTTGGTTTTCATTATCGTGCACAGTGCTGTATTTCGTTCTCAGGTTATGACCATTATGATTGATAACCCACCCTGAGATTAAGATGATGTTTTTCCCTTTAATCATTTAAATAGCAACGCAGTCATGCGATTTGGCTTATTGTGATTGAAACTTTGGCATTCAAGCTTTGTACCATAGTTGATTATTACATTGTTCATTTGCACATATAGCAATATTTCCTGGCTTTTTATCCTTCATTTTGAATAAACTATTTGAGGAAAAATCAGATATTGGCACATTTCACAGTAAAACATTTTTTGGTGGTAAATCCTATTTTTCATGTACTTCATCTCGGGATTTAAATGCATACTTTGATCGCTGGTGGAGAGACAAATTCCAATTGTAATCTATTTCGCTGTTGTAAAAAAATCAGGATGGGCACAAAAATTGACATTGATTACGTTAAATAGATTGTTGATTACACACTTGTTTTAAGCAATTGAGGAAAAATCCTGTGCACAATTTGGCTACACCAACTAAGGTTCTGTTGTTATCTATCTGAAGAAGTCAATTGTAACATGAGCAACCGGAAATTGAGCTACCTTGATGCGTTAATGTCTCCATACGACAAGATGCACCACTTTACTGCCTAAAAAGCTTGAAATTCGATTACTCTGACCAGCACGACACTGTATGGAAACATGAGCTCTCAATAGTCTGGAGATTTTCCTATTGAAGTAAATTCACTATTTTGTGTACTATGTAGTCAAAAACTCGTTCTTTGGCAAAATATCAGGCACAGGCAAATATTTTAAGAAAATACATCTGATACTCACAAATGCATTTTATTTTACGGTGAAGCATGATCATGACATCATGCCGGTCTGCAATAATATGCTTTTATAGTAATGCCAGTATGCTAGCTCAAATTATGGTTTTATGTGCAGGTGGTTTGTTTGCGTTGAATAATTCATCGAATTGAATGTCGTCACTTAAGTATCAATGATTCATCAATCATGATTATGTATTTATAGTGTGTTGATGCTTTGTGATCCTCTTTTTTGCCACCATCTTATTGAATCTGGATGAATTAGATAGGTGTATGTAATTATTCACAGCAATGCTAGGTCCCTTCACCTCCATGAAAAGCGGGGGTTCACTGCATTTCTTGTACAAAAAGGAATTGAATCATCATGGAATATTAAATCATAAATACTATAAGAATATACTTTTAATAATTTTCAGTCCTAGCGTTGGAAGGTGCATTTTTTTATCCTATTTCAGGTGTCACTGGTGTGCAGGGGTCGAAGTTCCCGATCCTGGTTGCGCTTACGGAAAAAATCCTTCCCCAGCTCGTAAGTGCTGATCATAATGGCGCAGGCCGGCGCCACTTTGATGACTCGAGGGAAGAAACCTGGCCGGGAGAAAAGTGAGTAAGAATACAACATTTTGAATGACAAATTATTGGATAATTGAAGACGAACCTGCAAATAAACCTCTTATGCCATGCTGGGTCACAATCTTCTTCATCACAATGATGGTAGAAGAGGCCTTGTGCGATACTGACGACATAGAAATAACTCAATGAGTGACGTGGCATACAATTCCCACTCAAAAGAAAAACACCATATGGGAGCCACATTTACAATTCATTGCTTGCAGCTCCCCGAGTTCCACCTGCCTTCTCGTTTTGACCACATCAAACGGCAACGTTAGGATGGACGCAATCTGGAAAAAGGTGGGAAAAACGATATGAAAAATATAGAACTGCATTTTGATAAATTGAAATGTCTGTATGAAATTAGAATTATTTACATTCATAAATGCATTGATTTTATAGCTTTAATTAACTTAGACCAATGCCTCACTTAAAAATCCAGATATTAATTTTTTAAATCCTTAACTCATTCACTGTCATTCACGAATTTATTCTGGAATTGAAAATATGACAGAGCGCCATTCCTGAATTTATTCGGGTTTTGTTTATTCTTGCTGGGGGCCCGATAAAGCACCTCTGTCAGTGTTTTTTCCTTTCCACAAGAAGGCAGCATTTCCATGTTTTCCATTTTAGCACTTTGTTCGTGCTCCAGCTGTTGTTAAAGCGCGAAAACAACCAATATGTATGTGTTGCATTTTATTTTGGACAGTCACCCTCATTTCAAGCTCATACAACTACAGACCCATATAATTTAGGAACTCATTTTTTTCTGGTGAAAGAAGAGTCTCAAGTTTCTTACGCCGCATTGAATGTTGATGTCGTCCTAAAAATCAATATTCTGTGGCGCCTGCAATTTGAGTGAGAATGACAAAAAACCCTGGCACTGGAGTGGACACATTTTTGCACATCGTCCGGCAGTGAATGAGTTAAAAATACAGATATTAAAATTTTGATTTCTTCTATAATATACAAGCACAGAACATGAACAGTAGTTTTCGTTATGAACCAATATTGATGAGGTCACTACCGTATTTTCTAGTGTATAAGCCGCACCCAAAAGCCTTGATTTTCTTCAAAAGATGACCCTGCGCCTTATACGCCAGTGCACCTTGTATGTGAAGTGAGCCACAACAGATCTCGCAACTACTGTCAGCAGCCACCGACGCCATTTCCCCCTGTAGAAGAAGTGGTACGTATCCCCAGCCTCTACTGTAGCACCTTAGAATGTGGTGTGCCTTATATTTGGAAAACTTTTATATATTATATTTGGAAAAGCTTTTTCATTTATTGAAGGTGCACCTGATATTCCGGTGCACCTTGTATATGGAAAACGTTTGTGTGTATATGGAAAACTGCGTATATGGAAAACGTTTGAAAATACACCATTGATTGGGGGTGCGCCTTATACACCGGAAAATATGTAATAAGGAGTTAGACGCAACTATCTCTTATTTAACTGCACTTTTGCAATCACATCAGGAAAGGGGATAAATAAATGACCATACGGTTCCGTCCATCGCACTCACCGTTCCAGACGTAGCACCAGACACGAAGGTCATAGCAAAAGTAGGCTCCCCGGTGCCGTATCGCTGACATAGCCACCGCTTGCCGCGCTCGTAGTTGTACCAGTACATGGCGGAAAAAGGCACGTCCCGGAGCAGCGTGGGTCCCAGGCCTCGCCACAGTGACAGCCAGCCTTCCGCTTCCACCGCCGTGCGTACGCAGGTTATAAGTTGCTTGTACGACAACTTTTCTGACTGCAACTTGGTGCGCAGAAGCTCGATCGGGCTGATCACGGAGGCCGCGCCCACTGGTGGATGTAGAGAACACATTTATTCTAATGATGACAAATATATTGGAACCCCTAAAGTCTACTCCATAACTAATTCATTTAGTTCTTTTTTTTATCTTAAACTCTTGAAAATATACTTTTTGTTCAATTGAGTTTGAATAGTTATAGGTCACATAACTATTTTTGTTGGGGTCAGATTGATTTGTCTCTGTATTTTTGTTTATATGTTTTTTAACCCTTGTATTATGTTTATCTTCAATTTTACCCGTTTCGGTTTTTGTGTTGACTAAAGCACTGGATATTGTTTCATTTTTCTTTATTCAAAACAGCTCAAAAATATCCCAATGGGATAGAAAATATGCTGTCTCTCTTTTCAAGTATGTTTATAACATTTCAGAAACAGTTGTTGCTGATGTCACCTATTATTTGACTGTTTCGTGTGGATTTTTACATACAGGTAAAATGACCCACAACATAATCAACATTTTTTTTTTCAACATAATGTGAGGGTTAACAAATAGTTGGCATTGGATGTGTGTAAACCTTTATAACGAATTTTACAGGCAACAAAACAAAAAAAATACGCATTTTAAGAATTTTGAAAAACAACAACCAGAAATTACCCTATTTTCCGGTGTATAAGGCACACCCAAAAGATTTTCTTCAAAAGATGACCTTATACGCAGGTGCGTCTTGTATGTGAAGTAATATTGAGGCAAAAATATTATTTACCGGAATTTCCGGTGGATAAGGTGCACCGGAGTATTAGGAGACCCCCAATGAATGGTGTAACTTTTTCCATATATAAAGCGGATTGCAGTATAAGGCACACCTTCAATGAATGAAAAGTTTTCCAAATAAAAATATATAAAGGTTTTCCAAATATTAGGCACACCACATTAGAAGGCTCACCTTATATGTGAAGTCATATTAAGCATCTGCCCCGGCCTCTAGCCTTATGTGGTGTGCCTTAAATTTGGAAAGTTTGATGTATTTATATATTATATTTGAAAAACTTTTTGCATTTATTGGGGATGGGCCATATAGTCCAGTGCGCCTTATACATCGGAAAATACAGTATTTAGAGAAAGGGTATGAACTGACCTTCTGAAAATTATTAGTTATAGCCTTATATGTACTTGTATTTCATAAAAGTGCCGATATGCGTAATACCAAAATCTAACCAGCTCTGTATAAATTCAAGTTAGAATGATAAATATTATTAATAAAAGTGTCCAATCAAACCTCTGGCGATTGCACCCGACACTATTGGGGCGAATTGCTCGTGCTGGCCCATCTTGACCTTCAGTACCGCACGTAGCTGGTCATAACAGGTGAAGTAAATAACAGTCGCTGGCACGGCCATCATGCTGAAAAGGACAAGAAAATTTAAAAATAGGACAAATATGAATCCGCTCAATAGGCTGAGATGTGCATGACACAGAGAATAAATAATGGGGTTTTCACTCACAGGGTCGGCGGTAGACCGCTCCATAAGGACCTGACTCCTTCATGACGTACGATCTTGACAAATGCGTCCTGCCGCAAAGCACATGATTACAATCTGAACATAACAGTTATGTGTCACAATAGGATTTGTATTTACCGTTGTGCCATTGAAGTGTCCTGGTGCTTTATACCAGGCCTTGTTGCCATTCATACACACGCAGATGTGGTCCATAAGGCCGTTACAATAGACAAAGCATTTTCCTAAGAATTGTGAGGAAAAAAAACACGCACACGTTAGGATGACGTATTGCGCAAAATAAAAATAAATGTTTGGAGGAATGTCGTCCACCTTTTGGGAATGGATTCTTCTGTGCTTGAAGTCTGATCTTCACAACATCTAAAGGTGTTACTGGGGAAATCATGTCAATGCAACATATTATGTATATTCCTCTTAAGTTGTAATGTCTATTAACCACTAGATGGCAGACATATTACAGTGGGGCCTCGGTTTACGAACACCTTGCCTTATGAATTTTTCGGTTTACGAACGTTAAATTTATGAAAATTAAACCTTGGCATATGCACTACTTTTCGGGATACACACGTAGCGCCGCCCCATCACGGCTAGCGGAGTAATGTTCGGCGGAAGAACACCAAACCACACGACCGAACAGCGCCCCAGCCGGCCTACCTTTCCACACCCCCTTTCTCTGAGTGCACACGTCGTTCATCTTCAAGAATTTATCACAGATATTTTTGCTGTTATGGGACCGAAAAAGACCCCACCATAGGCTTTGTGTTCAGCCGAAGAAGACACAAAACAAAATTACAGTTGAGGAGCAGAAAGATATCATTGAGAAACACGAACAAGGTGTGCGTTTGTCTGATTTAACAGCCCAGTAGCAATATGCTAAGTCCACCATTGCTACCATCCTTTGCAACAAAGAAGCTATTAAATGTGCACGTGTAGCTAAAGGTGTTTCCGTGCTGTCAAAGCAACGGTCTCGGTGAAAGAAGATGGCGACGTTCCTCAGCAAGTATTTAATGCAGATGAGACCGGCCTTTTTTGGAAAAAGATGCCTAACCAGACTTTCATAACACAGGAAGAGAAGTCTGAACCCTATTCCATCAAGCCATCGCCGACCATCACAAAGGTAAATAAAATGACTTTATTATATAGTACAGTTTATTTCTTTAATTACAGTCCTTATGGAATGTGACTCCTTCCAAACAGCAATTTCCTCCGACCTGCCACCCCATTCCATCAAGCCATCAACGACCATCACAAAGGTAAATAAAACGACTTTATTATACAGTGCAGTGTATTTCTTTCATTACAATACAATAGCACATTTATTATACATTGAACAAGGTATATTGTTTTAGTTTTAAGGCTTATTTAGTTGAAAATTATATTTTATGGAGACCTGGGAACGGATTATTCTCATTTTAATGGTTTCCTATAGGAAATTATTTTTACACACTTCGCCTTACACACTGTCTGGGAACCAATTAAGTGCGTAAGACAAGGTCCCACTGTATATCATTTCATGCTGCTTTATACTACGAGTCAGATGAATATGTTTACTATTTTGAAAACCATGCAGGCAAACATTGCCATAGTGCTTGAATAAGATTAAAAGTGATTTCCGAGGGGAAATGGATAAGGCAGTTTTGCAGATTATATGTTGCTGTTCAGTACATTATTTTTTTCCTCTTGAATTGTATTTTTAATGCACGAGATTATTTTGCACTGAAAAACATATATAACGGAACAGGCACGGTATTTTTCATTCCTCCCTTGCTTCTTTCAATCCTTCGCCCCACCTAGTTAATTTAAGTAGTATATTTTTTGCCCAACTATTGTTATAAAATATCACGCGTTCATGCGCTCACCACAAATTTCCACCCAAAGTTAAACTTGAGTCAATATCACTTAAATCGATTACAATGTAGTGAGTCTCGAGTAAGAAAGGTTTTTATTAATAGCCAAGACAAGAAATCGCACATCGTTAATGGATTAAATACCCAATGTCCACATGAAAGCCTCACCAAACAGAGAAGTAAGCAATGCCCCGTAGCAGGACGCCACCATCTGTTGGATTGGCGTAATGCCGTTATCTTCGGCCGGAGCGGAGGGACGCTGACCGCTCATGTTTCCTTGAACACACAACACAGGAGACTATGTTGAAGATCGACTTTAAATTCGGAAAACTGCCGTGGTCCCAAAGAACTAACCACCTAATACGTCTGTCCACGTAATGGAAATGTAATTTTTTGCGGCGATAGTAACCCGTGGCTAACTGAAGCTAATGACAAGACGTTCCTACCTACCAGAGCACGTTCAACAATTCCTGGTTTGCGTTAAAATAAACATCCCTTTGTGCAAAACGGGCTGCCCTACAAGTTCGAAAAAGAGATATTTTGTCCAAACACGTGTTCAACCTTACTGGTGGAGTAGTCACAACATTACATGACGTTTCATAACATTGTTTTTCCTTTTGCACATTCGCGAAATTGGAACTGAAATGCAGAACAATGCACAACTACATATACGACGCTCGCACCTTAACGGATATTAATTGTTTCAAGTTGTTAGCTCTTTGATGAATGAAGATTTTAAATATTTCATTATATTTTGAATGTCGAAACGTCACATTCGAACTGTACTACCAATATACCTATTTCCGTTGTTGCCAGATTTCCCTTACGTCAAACTCAACATTATTCAGTACATTGGAGACATCACATGGAAATGTTTGGTGAATGAAACATTGTAATTTATCTAAAAAGGACTTAAAATAAAAAAACAGACGATGCTCAAAAACGTATATTAAGATAAAACCGAGTGGTATGAAAATGATCACGAGGGACAGAGTTCCCCGACATGGCAACCCCCGCCCGTAGTTACATTACGTTGTTCAGCACCGTGAAAAATCTCAAAATAAATTAACCAGACAGTTAAATATGCCAATGGTAAACCAACCAAATGCATATGCCAAAACACCGTAGCAGCGTTACTTAATGTACGCCAAAAATTGGGGACACAGAATCTACCCGGTACGAAAGCGAACGTTGTAACGCGTTCGTACTTTCCGAGTCGCATCGCGTCAGTTACGGTTTGTAAAGTAGTTGAAGCGACTGTTATCAATATTTGGTGTCTTAGTTGTAAACTTCCCCATTTTGTTTTCAAACAAACGGTCAAATTGAGACTGTAGCTCCAGCATGTCGACGCCCAGACGGCGAACACGTGCAACTTGTTCAGGGAAAGAGAATAAACTGAGGGCTCAAGACACTTGCACACAAACTGGAACTGACTGTAAAGGTACAAATTATTCTATTATTGTTATTGTAACTAAAATGCTCCTCCAATTACTTTGGACGATTATTTTTCTTTGCCATTTGGTGGGTTTGTGAGATTTGAACGCTCACCTCAATTGATTTTGCCTTTATGTTGTCTTCCTAAACAAAGCTGAGAAAAGTGGTGAGAAGAAGGCACAAGTGAAGTCCAGCCTGGCCCCGTTCAAACCTTTAGCAGGGAAAGTCTTCTATCTTGACCTGCCATCCACCCAAACAGCAGAGTCGTTGGAAAGAGATATAAAAGACCTCGGAGGGGTGGGTCCTCAAGCAACACTTTCTTTCCTGAATTGCAATATAATTCGATTGTTGCATTACGGTCGATGCAGAATTTTTGGCCTCGAACGATTGTAATTATCTGGATTTAGATGATGCTCTGTTTCCCAATTAATTCATTTCCTCTGGAATCAAATTGGTGAAATTTGTACCTAAATCGCAATGTGTCACACAATTACTAACCTACACCAAGTCATAGTGACACTAGTGGTTCTAGTTCTCAAGCTTAAATTGAGAAATTGAATGGAAAAGTGTCTTTTTGTATATTCTTAAACCTTGAAATGTCATAATGACAGTATTAAAAAGGAATCTTGGAAATAATCATGTCCTGTGTACCTTCATCAAATAAAAGAACAAGTTGTGCCATGAATATGTCACCATGAATAAAATCTAACAGTTGGTTGTTGTTTTTTGTTGTTGTTGTCATCTTAGAATGTTGACAAGTTCTTCAGTAAAGACATCAAATGTCTTGTATCCAACAAAAGGGAAGCCAGATACTTGCAATGCCTGAGACCAGGCTTTGTGCTCCCTAGCCTGCAATCAAGACAGATGTCACTTTGCTCCCACTCAAATCCACCTCCAGCGGACTGCGGTTGCGACAACACCAAGAGAACGTCCCAAGGTCGAGCAGATACGGTAAACTCTCTTGGATTTTTTATTTCGCGCCGATTCAGTTTTTATTCACTCATCCTTGAAGCTCGCACTGCTGTTTTTCTTTCTTTTTTTTTTTTTTTTTTTGTTCGGCATCAGGCTTGCAAGGTCTTTTGTAACAAAAGCTACGAAAGAAAAGATGTATTGCTCCTCTGCGATTGGATTGGATTAGCTTTTATTAGTCTCATAGTGGAAAAATTTACATTTCACATTATCAGTTATGGAAGGAAGAGGAAAGACAAGGAAGAAGTAGAAAAACAAAATACAGGAGCTACTGAAAAGGCAGCCACCCTCTGCGCACCATCTTGAAGTAAAAAAAAAAAAATATATGACAACACAAAGATACAGTCATAGCATTGTTATCATCCTGTGCTTTACTTTGTTTTTAGGACATCTTGCAAACCAACAAAATTCTGTCAAAGGCTCTGGAGTGGGGTGTAAAAATCTTCCACGTTGAAGGTGTATTTGCATTACAGATCATTTATCAATATGCACAGTTGTATTGCATAAATGTTGTGGTGGAACCACAAAAGTTCCTTCTGGGAATTTTGTTTGTATTTCAAATTGTTCCACTTTGGAGCTGCCCCTTTAATATTGTGCAAGTTTGGTTTTGTGCTGTACGTGAGCTGATAGATTTGTGCTTCATGTGCAGGTTTCTTGTTGGATATAGAAATGAAAAAAAAGACAAGCCAATGTCCGAACTCAACAGCAGCCAAAACACTTGTAAGTCTGCGCATCATCACACTGTTCATATCATTTTTTTAATCTGTTTCATATTTGTGTATTTGTTCTTGCGTTAAATCTGTTGAAGGCCAAAGACACATCGATAACACAATCCACCTGTCAGAAATCCAAAGGTGAATGACGTGCAGTTGATTTGTACTCCTTTGGCCACTCCTTCGACTTGTGTAAATATGTACTCAAAAGTTAGGTTTTTTTTCTCCACAGGATGGCAGATCCGTAAACCTTTCATCAAGGTTGAGGATTCAAGCAGGTTAGAGAAAGTCAAGTCCAGCATCCACTTCACTTATTCACTGCCATTCCCGAATGTATTCGGTAATAGAAAAGAATTACGTGGAGCGCCATTCCCGAACTTGTTCGGGTTTTGGTTTTTCTTGCGATAAAGCGCTGGTCAGACCTCTGGCAATGTTTTTGCCTTCCACGAGGGTTCAGCATTAGCCTTTTGTACAGCCTATGGCTCGTGAGCCATATATGGCTCTTTTGATGATTGCTTCGGGCTCGCCAATAAAACTAAAGACATATTCTCGCTTTTTCGCTATTCATTTCCTGTTTGGGCTGCAGTTGGTGGAAAGCGCAATTTTGATTGGATTATACTGGCCGTTGTTGAAACAGGTAAACGCCCCTTTTATATAAGCCCGACGAGTAAAAAAAATGAAGAGTATTGTACACTTGAGGTTGAATAAACCGAAGGATTCACCTTTGTGGAGAGAAAAGGTTCTGATTCTAATTTGCAATGAAACAATACCATCGATGAAACAGTCAAATGTCCGTGGCACTTTGACAAGCCCCGTGCTAACGTTAGCATCAATATACTTCTGTGAGAGAGAGCAGAAAGCATGCGTGCAAGCTAATGAGCAGTGTGCAGGCTAGCTAGCAGTAACTTTGCCTATAGACCCGGCAAGTTGACTTTCATTCCGATTGTTTGGCTGGATTTTTACCAATCATGAAGAACGAAAAACCATTCATGTTAATAGTGAGTACTATCACAAAGTTATTTTAAATAATACATTCTGACATTTTGTTGAAAATTGGTCGCACGTGCGTGGTTGTGTGTGTGTGTGTGCGGCTCTCACTGAAAAACATTTCTAAATATTTTACTTTTATGACTCTTAGTCAAAAAGGTTCCCGACCGCTTCTCTAGACCCATAGAACTTGGCAATTAACTTTTAAAAAAATAGACTGTTTGATGAAAGAGGATAGTCTAAGGTTTCTTACGCTGAATTGAATGTTTATGTAGTCCTAAAACTCAATATTCTGTGTGTCCTGCTATTTAAGTGAAAATGACAAAAACCCTGGCACTGGAGTTGGACACATTTTTGCACATTGTCTGGCTGTGAATGAGTTAACTGTAAAATGAACATTTTAAACATGCTGGCCATTTGGCACTTTCCCCAGAAATTACCGTCCAATATACGTTACGATGACGAGCATGCCTGAGTTGAACCTGAAGACGCCTGCGCCTCATTGTCCCTTCTTGGTTGTTGCTAAAAAGCCAAGTAGGGCTAAACGGCAGGAGAACAGGTAAGAAATGTATTATTATTATTATTATTATTTTATCAAACCTCTAAAGATGGAGGACACTAATTTGCTGTGGCGACCCCTTGATGGGAAAAGCCGAAAGGAAAAGATTATTTTATTTAGTTTTTAATTAAATGAGGATGACAAAAATATTGTTGGTGTGGAAATTAAACCCTTTTAGGGAACGCCAAGTTTGGCAATTCCTTTTAATCGTAATATATAAATATATATTTTCTATATATATTTTTATTTTTTTGGTGCATCCAATAACGTAACAATACAAATGCATACGCAGTGACTCTGGCCTTTTTAAGTCATTCGCTGCCATTCCCGAATGTATTCGAGAATTGGAAAGTGTGACGTTGAAGCACCATTTGCGAATTTGTTTGGGTTTTGGTTTTTCTTGCTTTGCCGATAAAGCGCTGGTCAGACCTCTGGCAATGTTTTTACCCTTCCACGAGGGGGCAGCATTTGCCTTTTGTCCATGTTAGCGCTTTGTTACAGCTTATGCTGTTGTTAAAGCGCTATATACAGTCATATGGATGAAATGTGTTGTATTTTGTACAGCCACCACCATTTCAAGCTCAGATAACTCCCGACACATAACTCTTTTTTTCTGATGAAAGAACAGAGTCTTAAGATTTCTTCCGTTGAATTGAATGTGTATGTGGTCAATACAGTATAATGTAGGTACTGCAATTTGGATGAAAATGACAAAAACCCTGGCACTGGAGTGGACACATTTATGCATATCGTCTGGCAGTGAACAAATTAAAAAATAGTAGTCACCAAAGGGGTTGGAAAAGTCACAAAGTTGCATGACTGATTGTGATTTTTTTTAATTTTCTCCTTGGTTTGGAAGTGTTAATCAAGTAAAATTAATAAATCCCTCAATCCTAATGTTTTGTGTTTTTTATTTATCCCTCAAAGTGCAAATGTTTCAGCATGCGAAGGACAAGCTGCTAATCAAAAGAAGAAATATGACAAGAACAGAGGTGGCTACTGCGAGGGCTGCATGGTCGAATATGGAAACTTGAAGACCGTAAGTCTTCACACCTCAATCACAACCGGTTCGGCTTAAAAAAATATTATCCTGTCGTAATTAAAATGATAAACGCTGTGACTGCAATGAACGTGTAAAAATTAGCGAAGCACAGTTAATTAAGAAAACTAATATTGTGGGGTTTCATCTTCTTTAGCAGAAGGATAACAGCATTTGTTTCTACACTGTGTTTTTTAATGTTGATATCAAAAACTGTAAAGTCACAATGAAGCACAAAAAAACACCAAATCCACCTCGTCAAAAAGTGGTGGTTAAAGAGTTACGTGTGAATAATGTCATTTTTGTATTCTAATTTTAAAGACAACCGACACCCCGGACAAAAATTCCACCGCAGGTTTATGTTTTAAGACTCGCGCTGAATATTCTGGAAGTCTTTTTTTCGAGTTGATGACGATCCCCTAAGTGACGTCACGGAGGGAACGCCCGTGACCGAGAAAGCGACACACAATGCATTTTGGGTATTTTTTTCATCTGAAAACACAGTGTTGATTGCAAAATTAGAAGGAAAACTACATAAATAACTTGATGGTAAATGGTTGTGTGTCGCAGTTAATTGCGGTACCACGCATAAAAAAGGTGTAAGTTTGCACAAATTCCCAGCGGACAAATCAGCCCATTTCCAATGGAGCTTGTGCGCCATCTTGTGCATTTTCTGGGCGCTACATTGGAGTCCAGACGGCTCGAATTGATACGGAAGTACTTCTTTAATCGATTGCAAATATTTATGCTTTCCTCTTCAGAACTATTTGAATCATATTCATAACTGGATGGGTAACAAGAAAGCAAAACTGGATGGGTAACAAGAAAGCATCTTCTCCGAATCTGAACTCTGAAGCCATTGTTTTGATTCTGGACCAAGGCAGTGTGTGACCAATAGTGACGTCACGAACAAGGGGGCGGGACTTTCTGAATCTGCCCAGTTCCGAGCTCATTTTGTAGCAGTTTTGGGACACTTTAAGTCATTTTTATTGGTGTTTTGCATTTCACTAAAAATATCAGCCTGCGTGTTTTGGGTATTTTAGATGCTGTAAAACGTTTTTCTGATATCAGTCAGGAAACAAAAAAATGGTGTCGGTTGTCCTTTAATTAAAGGCTTTCTGAATTCTGATATTCCTGAAATTCACCCAAACGCACCAATATCCCCGATTGTTGCACACAAAAAATGGTGTCGGTTGTCCTTTAATTTAAAGTGTCATTTCTGTATCAAATTGAAACATCCAAGGTCATACTGGAAAAGCTCGAGTTGTTTGTTTCCTTTTTTTCCCCCACTTTCACTTTCATTCTGACAAGTTGCAGGGAATGTATTTCCCATCACATCTACGTACTACACAAGGCTATTTTGGATCAAACATTCACACCTCTCTTGAACTGTCTTGAAAGTTTGACCAAGTTCACTATACGGTCATTTTAAAAATCCTATCTGAAGTCTCTGCGGATTTTCTGGTAACCTTACCAAGTTGCACTATGAAGTGTTTATCTCAAACAAACAAAAAAAGAAAAAGTGTCAATGGCATTATTGAATTGGCCCTTTGGAATCGTTTTTCATTCTTAGGTTCTCCTCAACCGTATCCAGGACACCCACTTCAAGATATGTAAGTGTTATTCTAACCATAATATCAAAATTGAAGTAATTTGTGCTTTATTTTATCTAGCACCTGCAAAGTGAATGTCATCAGGCTTTCTCCAAAAGTAATGCTTACCAAGTGTTGAGCCAAGTGGTATCACTCCTCAACTGCACCCATCTCAACACATTTATGAAAAGGTGGTATTCCTCAACTCATTCACTGCCAGACCATGTGCAAAAATGTGTCCACTCCAGTGCCAGGGATTTTGCTGCTGTGAAATGTACATTTCTCCACTGTCAGATAAATAACAATAATACATTTCATTTTTAAGCGCCTTTCAAAACTCAAGATCACATTTCAGTCACAGGAGAATTTTTTTCTGTGGGTGAGCAGCGGCAGCCACACGCGCCAGCGTTCACTCAACCCAGAAGTAACTCAAATGGATAGAAAGCAAGCTCGCTAATAGATAGCCAGCTAGCCAGCTAGATAGATATATAAGTAATAGATAGCTAGCTTGATAGCTAGCCAACCATCAGATAGCTAATAGATAGCAAAAAAAAATAGCAAATACAATGAGACCTCAACTTACAAACACCTTATCCTACAAACTTTTCGTCTTAAGAACCTCTAATTTATGAAAATTAAACCTTATAATAAGCACTATTTTCATAATACACACCCACTACGGCTGGCGGAGTGATCTTCGGCGGAAGCACACGACCGAACAGCGCTCCAGCCGGCGCTACTTTCCACACCCCCTCTCATTGAATGCACACGTCGATCGCCTTCTTGGAGCTTTTTGCTGATAATTTTACTATGATGGGACCGAAAAAAAAAAACACCACAGGCTCGTGTTCAGCCCAGGAAGACACAAAATAAAATTACAGTCGCTGAGAAGAAGGAGATAATTGAAAAACACGAACGAGGTGTGCGTTTGTGTGATTTAGTGGCCAAGCACGGCTATGCTAAGTCAACAATTGCTCCCATTCTCCGGAACACAGAAGCCATCAAAGGTGCGTCTGTTGCAAAAGGTGTTTCCGTGCTCTCAAAGCGACGGTCTCGGGCAATCGAAGAAGTTGAAAAAAACTTTATTTTACAGCACAGTTTATTTCTTTAATTACAGTCCTCATGTAATGTGCCTCTCTTTGTGACTTTATGATACAATGCAGTGTATTTCTTTCATTACAATACAATAGCACATTTATTATACATAGAATAAGGTATGGTGTGTGTCGTTTTAAGGCTTATTTAGTTAAAAACTATATTTTATGGAAACCCGGGAACGGATTATTCCCATTTTAATGGTTTCCTATGGGAATTTTTTTTGGAGATACACACTTTTCGCCTTACACACTCTGTCTGGGACCCAATTAAATTCGTAAATTGAGGTCTCACTGTAGATAGCCAGCTAGGTAGCTACCTGGTAGTACTGTATTGGAATTGATTTATTTAATCAGTCTCGCAGTGCTGCCTTGGGGAAAAAACACAACTGCCAATACAATATTTCCATTCTTTTATGTCACCGTTTTGAATGCATACTGCCTGGAAATACAGACACTCCCCGACCTATGAATGAGATATGTTCCGAACGGTATTCTCAATCGGATAGATTTGCGAGTCAAATCTGACATCTGAAGGCTGTGTAACACTGTCACCCATTTGCTATTTCCGTCGCCACCATATGCTATCCCAGTGCAATACACACTGGCAAACTTCAGGAACACAGTGTTTTTACTGCTAATCTAATCTAATCTGATCGGATCCAATCTAATCTAATTTCATCTAATTGATTCTGGAAGGAAATTTATAGATAGAGACGTGTTTTCCATGGAAATGCCCTCATTCATTCCAAGCCGCCTAAAATTCAGACACAAAGCATAAAAATGCATCAAAATACATAACACATACACATTTTTGTACCATTATTGTGCAATAAATGAATTTTGTGCATAAAAATTATGGTCTTGTGACCTTTAAAGGACAACCGACGTCTCCGGTCAAGTTGTGTCCATAATTTGTAAAATGGCTTCAAATAACTTCTACTGAGTGTATTTTAAAAAGATTCCACCGCATATAGCTATATTTTACGTTTTAAGACTCGCGCTGAATATTCAGGAAGTCTTGTTTTTTTTGGAGTTGGTGACGAGTCCGTACGTGACGTAACTAAAGGAACGCCCCCTGACCGAAACAAAGACACATTGTAGCAGTCCTTCCATCACGTCAATGTATTTTGCTGTATTGTTTGGTATGAAAACCTTTGTTGCACCCAAAAGCCGCCAGAAGAGGGTGTCCAAGCTCCATATAAGGAATTTATCAGCCTGTGGAAACGGAGGTGGCCACAGGAGGTCGCCATTTTGTGCCTCTTTTTTTTGGTTGAGAGATTTACCCCCAATGTTGCCTCAAAATGGCACAAATAAATTCTTTCATCGATTGCAAACATGTATGCTTTCATCTTCAGAACTATTTGAATCATATTCATAACATTCATAACATAAGACGTCTTGGCGTGACGTCACAAACTGGGGGCGGGACTTTCTGAAAATGCCCAATTCGCAGCTCAATTGCAGATTTTGGACACTTGAAGTCATTTTTATTGGTGTTTTGCATTTGACTAAAAATATCATACTGCGCGTTTTGGCTATTTTAGATGCTATAAAACGTTTTTCTGATGTCAGTTAAGAAACAAAAAAGTGATGTCGGTTGTCCTTTAACTCATTCACTGCCAGACATGCAAAAATGTGGACTACATAAACATTCAATGCAGTGTCAGAAACCTTAGACTCTCTTCTTTCATCAGAAAAAAAGAGTTAATTCCGAAATTATATGGGTCTCGAGTTATATGATCTTGAAATGAGAGTGACTGTCCAAATGCAATGCACCACATATATATTGGTTTCTATAGCGCTTTAACAACAGCTGAAGCTGGAACAGAGGCCATGGCCAGCGCTTTATCGGCACTCAAGTGTGAAAAAAACAAAACCCGAATAAATTTGGGAATGAGTAAATCTTGATTGAACAATACAAACACGCCTGCTCACAATGGAACATCTGCACGAGGATAACGTCCGATTTATGGAGATCTCAGCCAAACCCATCTGCTTCTTCGTTTAAAAAATGTTATTCAACAATACTAACGCATCGGTCACAATGAGGAAGGCACGACACAAAGGTGTGACATATAATAATAATAATAATAATAATTGCGTAATAATAATAATACATTTCATTTATAAGCACCTAAGCAGAAGGTAGTCGAGTGGCGCATTCTCGTCGGTGCGCTCAATTTGGTTCAGAACCAAATTTCAGTTGTTTAACGAGGCATAAAAAAAACGACATTTTTGGTTGAAAACCGAATTAGACGAGAACCGAGACGTTTGAAAACCAAGGTTTGACTGTATTTGAATTTTTTTTTGAATTTGTATTTGAATTCATATTTGAAAACGTTCTTTTTTTCCCCTCGCTAGGCCCAGGGGCAATGCCTCTTCTGTTCAACTTGAGATCGGACCATTTAGGGAACTCAATGTCAGAGCCACAAAGATTATTAAGAAGAAGCACCATCCTGATGACTGCCCCAAGGATCCTCTTACTTTTCAAGTCACTTCAAGCCCCACGTCTGTGGGTGACTCCCACAGGTCAAACCAAAGATCTATCTTACGTAAACGCCCATGCAGACTCGATTTGTTCGCTTCTTCCCCACAAAAAGCCACGGAGTAAACTGCACCTTCTTGCTCGATCCCTCCTATTAATTCCTCACGCCACCTTTGATGTGTAAGTAGCTAACGCAGGCACACACATCAGGAGCAAACATGCAAACCATATTTAGGAAGATATGCGATTGTCACAAATCAACAAGACAAGACTGACAGGAACAAGAGCCCACTTGGGAAAGTGGGTAGAAACATCTCAGAAAAATGGAAAGCATCTTTTTTTTAACAAAGCTGCTTTCCAACAGGGACGCTTCAGAGAAAAGTCAAAGTTTATGAACATCAACGACGGAAAAGGGACGCTACACATGAAGAGTGTGTCACACGGTATTTTTCAAACCGCTAGTTAAATGGGATGTGGAATTTCTGGAGACTTGACCAGAAAGGGCATAATGCATTGAAAAACATGTTGAATTAAAAAAATGATGGTGTAAATAATTTAATTCTGCTGTTCACAAAACATAAATCCTAACACATGACATCTATTAGGATAAAATCATTCAAAAGTCAAAATACTGAGGGGGCGTTGAAATATTATCATTAATATTACAGTAAAGTCTCGTTATATCGATATCGGATATATCGATAGTCCCGGTTATATCGATATTTTTTCGGACTCCCTTGAATATCGATATAACGAGACTTTACTGTATCTCGCAATAATTTGGAGATACTTAATTAACCATGACAAAGGTAGGTATTGATCCGTGGCGGGCCGTGGATTTCATCACGAGGTCCTCAGTAGTGCTACGTTTGAATCAAATCCACAGAAAAAAAAGTGTGGTGTGATTTACTACAAGTCCACTAGAGGGCACCATTAGCCAGGAAATAACTTTCCGACCTTTCTTAACTCATTCACTGCCATTCATGAATTCATTCGGGAATTGATAATATGACAGAGCGTCATTCCCAAATGTGTTCGGCTTTTGTTTTTTTGTTTGTTTGGGTGCTGATAAAGCGCTGACTACGGCCTCTGGTAATGTTTTTTCCTTTTCACAAGGGCTGCCCCCTTTGGTCGGGTTTTTTTTCATGCTTGGGTGCCAATTAAGCGCTGGCCATGGCCTCTGGCAATGTTTTTTCTTTTCCACAAGGGAGAGCATTTCCCTTTTTTCCATATTAGCACTTTGTTCCAACTTCAGCTGTGTTAAAGCGCAATATAAACCAATATACAGTGACATCTCAGTGTACAGAAAGTGTGTGTAAGGCAAAAGGTTCGTCTGCCAAACATTTATTTTCCATAAGAAACCATTAAAAATTAGAATAATCCGTTCCCAGGTCTAAATAAGCCTTAAAACTACACAAAATATACCTTATTTTTTGTATAATAAATGTGCTATTGTAATGTAATTAAAGAAATAAACTGTATTGTATAATAAAGTCGTTTTATTTACCTTTGTTATGGTCGTTGATGTAGTTGCCTCTTGATGATATCCGAGTGAAGTTGCCATGCTTTCTCGGCGATAATACCCTCACTCACACGGTCCCCTGCTTGCTGGTTTTCGTTCATCCAAATCAACAGCAGTTTTTCAACATCTTCTACTGCCTGAGACCGTCGCTGAGACAAACAGTAGCAATGGTCGACTTAGCACACTGGTAGTGGGACTCTTAAGTCACACAAACGCACACCTCGTTCGTGTTTTTCGATGATCTCCTTCTTCTGCTCGACTGTAATTTTCTTTTGTGTCCTCTTTGGCTTAACACTAACCTGTGGTGGGGACTTTTTCGGTCCCATAATAGCGAAAGTTCTCCACTCGATAACAAACCACGTCTGCACTCAAAGAAAGGGGGTGTGGAAAACTAGTCCGCCAGCCACCCTGGCGCTGTTTGACCGTGTGGTTTGGTGTTCATCCGCCGAAACTAGTCCGCCAGCCACTGTGGCGCTGTGTGGCTTGGTTTGTCCGCTGAAAACTAATTAATATGCCAAGATTATATTCTCACGAATTTAATGTCCGTAAGGCGAAACGTTTGTAAGGTAAAGCGTTCGTAAACTGAGGTATCACTGCATATGTTATTATTTTGGACAGCCGCCCTCATTTCAAGCTTCAAGCTCATATAACTCCAGACCCATATAATTTAGGAATTAACCCATATACCCATATAATTTAGGAATTAACTATTTATTCTCCATTCCTGCGATTGGCTGGCAACCAATTCAGGGTGTCCCCCGCCTCGTGCCCGAAGACAGCTGAGATAGGCTCCAGCACCCCCCGCGACCCTAATGAGGAATAAGCGGTACGGAAAATGAGATGAGATGAGATTCTCCATTCAAGGTTTCTTATGCTGCATTGAATGTTTATGTAGTCCTAAAACTCAATATTCTATGGGGCCTTGAATTTGAGTGACAATGTCAAAAACCTTGGCACTGGAGTGTACATATTTTTGCACATCATCTGGCAGTGAATGAGTTAATTATGTCCATTTTGTTTTGAAAAGTCCGTCTTGAAAAATGGCTTTAACAGTCAACCCCCAACTAAATCAATTTCTTCTCCTTCAGCCGTTGTGGCTTGAAAACTGCTATTATATCAACACAATATATTTGCTTATGCAGCTAGCTACCGTGCTAGCTCTGGCCAGTATGTTCTTGTCACAAGCGGTTTGTGGTCTGATGATTTCTCGCAAACTATGATTGGCTATTGACGAGCTAATCATAGTTTGCGAAAACTCAAACCTTCACCAGCGCCTTCAAGAAGGCGTTGGTACCCTTTCTGGGTTGCCAACTCGAAATCTGATTGGTTAGAGCAACAGTTTAATCAACATATTTGATGCGTCATGGCCCTCAGACCTGATTGTGAAGGCGTACAGGTCGATTTCTGACCCTGGTAACAAATGATGACTAAAATGTGATTGGTTAAATGCTTAAATATGAAAACGTGCATCTAGAAGCAGCACAGCAGGGTAATGAAAGTAAGCTGATGAAAGAAAGCTGAAAGACAATTCAGAATTATTTAATAAGGATTCTTGGACAAAATATAATTAATATTAGTCTGTGATTCAGATATTTTTAGGCCAGCAGAGAAGGCTTGGCAGTCTTTGACGGTCTGCAAAAATGAACACAATATTTGTTGTTGTTTTTTTGATGAAAGATACTAAAACTGATGATGCTTCATATAAAATGCCTTCAAGATACTGAATCACGCCTGCGTGAGTCATGATGAGAGCAACCGGGGAAAACGGCGCTTTTTGCGGGCCTTCAAATGCCTGGATTGCGGGCCGCAGCATCCCTCCATGCCTACACCCCTTTTCATTTTTAGACACAAGGCTTTTTCTGCAGCGATCCGCTTGATATTGTCCGTATTTTAAGGAGGCGTCCCCTGTCACGCCTCTCTCGACTCCCACCCCCCTGCAATCCCCCCCCCACCCCATCTCATCCAACGCCTCCTCTTCCTCCTCCTCTTCGTCGCCGTTACTCTGTGCGCTCAGACGCGCTCGGCGTTCAGTCTCATCCGGACCCCCGATGGCCTCCGATCACAGACACTGCATGAAGCACATCAGCAGCCACGGCCCCATCATCGTCCCCTAGCGAAGCCCACTCGTGGATTACCGCATTGTTTTTGCCCTTTCCAGACACGAAGCAGAAGATACAGAGAAGGAGGAGGATGATGCTGCACGCACCTTGGTGGATTTCCCTTTTGTGCGTCTGTGGATTGATGCACGTCGGTCACCAGAGCAACCCCCATTCCTTTCATGGTAATCCAACATCATGTTTCATTGATTTATATTTGTCCTCATCTTATTACCCTTCTTTTTTTTCACAGAATCAGTAAGGGGGGGAAATTTGAATACGGCGGTCAATGTGTGTTTTTATCCTCCCTCCCCCCCTCCACTTCCACAACAATAAAATGGGTCTCCTTCTCTTTCCCTACACCGGTGCAGGTGATGCTTCATCAGGCGTCAAAACGCTGAGGAAAGGAGGTGGCTGGCTGGATAAAAAGAAGGAGGAGGATACAGTGCCCGTGCGGTTGCTCTACAGCAGACACAACAATAGCATGATTGGCGAGCAGGAGATCAACACCCGCGTCACGGGCAGCCCCGGATCCATGGAGGTACACGCCTCGCGTCGGTGGTGCTGTTGGATGAAGTGCTTCTTGTTTATTTGTCTGCAACCCTCCTCTCGTCCTCTGGAAGCACGTGAGAAAAATAGCAACAAAATACCCGAATGTGGCAATGTTGTGCTCGTGACTTGCCTGTAGGGCAAACAAGTACGGTATTTTTATGTTTGGATAATCATTTGGTGCAAAAAAATCAATGAAATCATCATCAGTCAAAATTATTAATAACCAATTCAATTAAGAAATATTTATGAATGCACAACAAGCAAGATTTTCATCTCCCACATGCATTTTGATGTCAATGATGGAGTATTAAATCTTATTTCAAAAGAAAATCATTAAATTCTCCAATTTCCACATGCATACAAATGCCACAAGTTGCTTTTGAAGCTTTTGTTTGCTAGAGGGCGGTCAAGAGTCCTGGACTACCAAAATACATCAGGCAGCCTTGTTTACAGTCGGGTCGGGAAATATACTTGGTGTGAAATATTTTGGTGTGTGTGTGTGTGTGTGTGTGTGTGTGTGTGTGTGTGTGCGCGCGCATGTGTGTGTGTGTGTGTGTGTGTGTGTGTGTGTGTGTGTGTGTGTGTGTGTATATATATATATATATATATATATATATATATATATATATATATATATGTATATATATATGTATATATATATGTATATATATATGTATATATATATATATATATATATATATATATATATATATATATATATATATATATATATATACGTATATATATATATATATGTATATATATATACTGTACATAAAACATAAATATCTATCCATATATATCCTTCAAATCCCATCTCAAAACCCGCCTATTCTATCTATAATTGTATTTTATTTATTATTGTATCTATGCTTTTCTGTGACTGTAAAGTGTCCTTGAGAGCTTTGAAAGGTGCTTGAAATAAAATGTATTATTATTATTATTATTATTATTATTATTATTATTATTATTATTATTATTATATATAGATAGATTAATACATAAATAAATAAACCAACAGAGATAAATGAATCAATAAATAAAAACATAAATAAACAAATATAGAACTAACACAAATAAATAAATACACCCATTCATAAATAATTAAAAAAATAAGCGAACAAACAGATACAAACAGACAAATACGTGTATAAATAAATACATTGAATGAACAAACAGCTAAATAAACACACAAATAAATAAATCACAAAATAAATACATAAATGCATGAATAAATAAATACATAACTAAACAGATAAACTAATAAATAAATAGATAGATGGATAGATGAATTGATAAATAAATAAATAAATAAATAAATACATGTTGAGTCTGTGTCTTCTTGCTGGTTTTCTCGCTCCGTAAGGCAGAAGATTGCCAGGTAGACTTTGTCCCCCTTATTTCACATACATGGATGCCTTTTATTCCAAAATTAACTAGAACATACATTTTCAATGGTTATAAAAGATGTTCACAAATCTCCATGAGGGTTGGCCCTCATCTGCGACGTCACACGAAGAGAGTTTGATCACATATTTGGCTTTTTTTAGCCCTATCAGTCTAAAAATAAACATTTCCAATGGATTTGAAAGAATGTCACACATGACGAATTTTATTTATAGACTCTCTGGACTATTTCTAAATCTCAGATGCAAACACTACCACACCGTGGAAGAGTTGCAAAAAGTATTGTTTGGTGAAAAAACAAAGGCCGTAAATGAAAATAGCCTATGTGCGTATTTGCCACCTGTGTGTGTCCACACTTGGATGGTGTGGAAAGTCATCTGTGGTGTACAATAACTAACAAATCAATGTGGGATAAGTTAGTGGTTTACGCAGAACACAATTTCAGCTATCTCTTAGCACCAGACATTTCATATCGCAGATTAAATTAAATTACTATTTACGAATGTCGCTTTATACGAAATTTTCAAGTTAAGAAACGTTTCGATAGAAATATTTATCCTCTTGTTACGAAAAAAAAATCAAGATACTAAAGGTAAAAATAGAGTAGGCCATGCGAAGCTCCAAGTTTCTTAAACGCAACTTGGAATTACCCAGAAAAATAATTTTTACCAGTCGGGTGATCGCTCACTATGCTGATGTTTGCCTTGGACATTTTCGAAATGTTGTTCAAAGCCGACAAATGCCAGACAAAAACCACTTCTGAGAGAGAACGTGGAATAATGAGGTAAAAAAACAACAACAACAATGATGAGGGCTCAGTTAACTCATTCACTGCCATTCACAAATTTATTCGCGAAATGAAAATATGACGTAGAGCGGCATTCCCGAATTTGGTCGGGTTTTGTTTTTTCATGCTTGAGTGCCGATAAATCGCTGGCCATGGCCTCTGGCAATGTTTTTTTTGTTTTCCACAAGGGAGAGCATTTCCCTTTTTCCATGGTATTGCTTCAGCTGTTGTTAAAGCACTATATAAACCGATCTGTATGTATTGCATTGTATTTTGGACAGCCACCCTCATGTCAAGGTCATATCACTCCAGACACATATAATTTAGGAATTAACTCTTTTTTTCTGATGAAAGAAGAGAGTAAGGTTTCTAACGCTGTATTGAATGATTATGTATGTATGTATGTATGATTATGATCAAGACTCTCGAGGTCACTTTACAGTCACAGGATAAGGTTTTTTTTCCTGTGGGTGAGCAACATTATTTTTATGCACAACTTTCATTTAGTGCACAACAATGTGAAATGTAAAAATGTGTATTTGTTACATATTTTGATGCATTTATATATATTTTTTGGTCTGCTTGGAACGAAGTAGGGCATTTCCATGGAAAACACGTCTCTATTTACAAATTTCCTTTCAGGGATTAGATTAGTTTAGATTCCATTAGATTAGATTAGATTAGATGAGTCTTTATTTGTCTCACAGTGGAAAAATGTACATTTCACAGCAGCAATAACCAAATTCAGGAGCTGCTTTAAAGCCAGCCACTCTTGCGGCGCCATCTTGAAGTAAAATAAAATTGTAAGTGGAAGTAGCACTGTTTTTTTGTTCATGTGTGTGTATCTCCTTTCATCACTTTGCTCTCACGCGTCAGTACGCAACATGACTGAGAATTCTAACATTTGCATAATTATCTGCACCAGTCGCAAAGCAGACATTGATGTCTTAATGAACAGGCATTTGGTTGCCGGCGACTGGCTGCAACTATCCATCCGCGTCCATTTGTCTAATGCGTGCATGTCATTACGTGCCCTCTAATGCGTGAAGATGCTCATAGTTGAAAGCGATCCGTCCTTTCTTGTGTGTCCTCTTTCAGGTGAACCATGTGGCCCGGGCCAGTTTTCAAGTGGAAGCTTTTGGCAGGAAGTTTACCTTGGATGTGGAGCTAAATCAGTGAGTTGTTCTCGTCTGTCTGCTCTTAGATGCAGTTTTTAAATTATTCTTTTGCTTCCAGCACATGGCTGCTGTGCATAAGACAAAGTGTCAAGTCAGTTATTTTATTTATTTTTTTATTTTATGCATTTGATTTTAGTGTTTACCGAAGAGTCAAATATGTGACGCCGATGCTTATTCAGTTACATCTCACGCTCATTTTTTGCCACGGGCCACATTGTAGTCACAGTTTCATCCTGCTGTTATGAATTTGGGGGAGCCATTCAAATTTTTAATCCTCTCTGCATTTGACATACAGTATAGAACGCAAAACAAAGTACTGTATTTTCTGGAATATAAGAGGCACCTTCAACGAATTACATACAGTAATACATTGGTTTACGAACTAATTGGTTCCCAGACAGAGTGTGTAAGGCGAAAAGTGTGTATCCCAAAAAATAATTTCCCATAGGAAACCATTAAAATGAGAATAATACGTTCCCAGGTCCCCATAAAACATAATTTTCTACTTTCTAATTTTCTAAGCCTTAAAACTACACAAAATATACCTTATTTACGTGTAATAAATGTGCTATGGTATTACAATTTTAGAAATAAACTGTATTGTATAATAAAGTCATTTTATTTACCTTTGTGATGGTCATTGATGGCTTTATGGAATGGAGTGGCCGGTTTCCTCAGCATTAAACACTTGATGAGGAATGTAGCCATCTTCTTTCACCTTCTTGAGGAATGATCCCTTGGAGGTGCTTTCTCTACAATAATTTTACCTTGTTTCTCATCAATTGTCTTTTGTTTAGCTGGGTTGATAGCGTTTTGCATCAAGTGTACAGATGGCTTGTGCGGGTTATTTGTAGAGCCTGATTGATGGGAATTTTAACCTTGCAGTCTACACTCTGCTTTTTTATCTAAGTTGAAACAAGTCCAAATTTCACAGTTTTCTATCCATTTTGTCACTCTCTGTCGTCTGACTGTCTCTTTAATGTTTAAACCACCTCCCCTTACTGCTGCATTCTTAACCAGTCACGTCGCTTTAACCGAAGACTGGGGGCGGGGAATAGAGGACAAAAAAATGTCAGTAGCCATTTTCTATTTTTGGAGAGTGGCTTCACTCTCTCTCTGTCTGTAACCCCTACCCCCTCACTGCTGCGTTCTTGACCAATCACGTGGATTTAACCGATGACTAGGGGCAGGGAATAGAGGACCTAGACAAGCCGGCTGCCATTTTTTTGTTAGGAGAACAGGCTCGTTCTCGACACGTCACTCATTGTGGCAGCTCTGTGTGTATCCCGAAAAATAGTTCGTATGCCAAGGTCAAATGTTCATAAATTTAACTTTCGTAAACAGAAACGTTCGTAAGCCAAGTGGTTCATAAACCGAGGTATCACTGTATTTGAAAACCTTTTCCATACATAAGGCTCACCGCGTTATAAGGGGGGCCTTCAATGAATAACATATTTTAAAACCTTTTCCATACACAAGGCGCACCGGATTATGAGGCAAAAATATTTTCTTTTAGGTCAAAGTCAAAGTCAGCTTTATTGTCAAATATGCTCGTATGCATGACATACAGCACAGATGAAATTACTGTCCTCTCAGACCCAGCATGCAAGGCACTTAAAATTACTTTAACAAACATAAATATATATATGTATATAAATAAACATGAAAACACCAATTTGCCGGGAGAGGGGAGCCGCTGCGTGTTCACGCGCCGCCATCTTGGGAAAAAAAATGTGAAAAAATAACAAATATGACAACACAAAGACACAGAGTCATTCATTCTTCAGGACTTGCTGTACCCTCTTTGTGATGACATGAAGCAGTTCTAGTTGAAAGAGGAGAGGATCAAAGCATCCATGTCAGCAGTGGTAGGTGCGCCTTATAGTGCAGAAAATACGGGAATGAATAACTAGTTTCCAATTTAGAAGTAAAAAATAATCAGTTATTGTGGTTTACATGGGACAATTCAAAATTTTGGTTCGGACTTTAGCAAGCATCACAGCACTTGACATGCTTGATTTGCTTTTGTGGGTCGAATAAAATAATGTGATTGGCTAAATTTGGCCTTGATTTTGACACGTGTACTAGAAAGTCACTTTCTAGTGCATTTGCTGTTGATGTGTGTGTGTGTGTGTGTGTGTGTGTGTGTGTGTGTGTGTGTGTGTGTGTGTGTGTGTGTGTGTGTGTGTGTGTGTGTGTGTGTGTGTGTGTGTGTGTGTGTGTGTGTGTGTGTACACAGTATTTGTGTGTGTATACAGTGTGTTTGTTATGGAAGTGATTGAGAGGCTCCAACATAATTTATGGTAAAGCGGTGCACTGTCGGACACTGATATTGATCACCACTGATGGAAAGTGAACGACTCACTTTCCTCTCCCTCTTGGTTTATACTATTGACTCCCCCCTCCCATCCTTTCATGGCCCCTCCCTCTCGAACACAAAACATAAACTACCCTCAAGATTAGCTTCACCGAAGATGTTTTGTTTTCATCGCTGTCTGTTTGTTAAGCGTCAGCTACATAGTAATCCCACATTCGAGGTCTTTCGAATCAGAGATTCGAATATTATTGGGCGTCAGCGTGTGGTGGAATGTAAATGATAAAGTGTTCATTTGTTGGTCTATGTAGGCTCTCAGTCGTACAGGAGTGGTCCATCGATGAACAGCCGTCATCTGTACTTCTTTGAAGGTGCTGGACGTTTCACTCCTCATCTGAAGAGCTTTGTCAGCAAACGAAAGTTGTGCTGTATATACATCCCTAATGGACATAGGTGGAGATCTGGCACCACCACCTCTGTCCATTAGGGATAAATATATTAATAAGGCCAGTTACCAGCACAACTTTAGTTCACTGACGAAGCTCTTTGGATGAAGAGCGAAACGTCCGACACCTTCAAGGTACAGATGACGGCTGAAAAAACCTTTTCATCGATATTCATTTATAGGTGACAATTTTACAAAAGGGCGTGGAGAAATGAGTCTTGGGGCTATCTATTTGAGCACTTTACAAATGTGTCTGTTAGTAGCGTGGATACATTTCAGTGACCGAATTTGATTTGCAGGATTAGAGTAAATTGGAGACCACTGGTGTAAAGTATTTAAATAAATGCAAATATTTCCTGAATAGAGTTGATGTGACATTGAGACGATTTCATTGAGTTTACATATGCAGTAGCTTGTCATCAACTGTTCTAAAAGTGAGTTACTATCAAGTCTGTGGCACAATTTGAAGTTGTGCAGCATTGCTCCTTTGGTTACCAGCTTGCGAGTGTGATTGACAGCGTCCATGTGTGTCCCACTTTGAGTCCTACTTTTTCATCCCTAATGAGGTATACTTTCCCATTTTTGGTGTCTGAATGTCATCCACTCACTCACACATACACACGTTTTCATCATTTTCTGAGTACCACTTTTTCAAACATCACTTACGGGGACCATTCTTTCCAAATGACTTACAGCTCTAAAGTAAAATCAGGGTTGCACTCGCTGGCTTTGTCAGCTTATACACACCTTTATAGGACAACCGACGTCACTTTTTTGTTTCCTAACTGACATCAGAAAAAACGTTTTGTAGCATCTAAAACACCCAAAATGCAAACACCAATAAAAATGACTTAAAGTGTCCAAAATCTGCAAAAAAAAATGAGCAGTTCGTGACATCATGCCAAGACATCTTGCATTTCTGGAGAATCAAAACTATGGCTTCAGATTCTGAGAATATGCTTTCTTGTTACACATCCAGTTATGAATATGATTCAAATAGTTCTGAAGAGGAAAGCATACATGTTTGCAATCGATCAAAGAATTTATTCCGTGCCATTTTGAGGCAACATTGGGGGGAAATGTCTCACCCAAAAAGAGGCGGAAAATGGCCACCGAGCTCCTGTGAGGAATGAATCAGCCCGTTTCCACAGGCTGATAAATTCCTTACATGGAGCTTGGACGCCCTCTTCTGGCTCTTTCTGGTGCAACACAAGGTTTTCAGACCAAACAAGCATTGACGTGATGGAAGGACTGCTACAATATGTCCTTTTTTTCGGTCAGGGGCGTTCCTTCAGTGACGCCACGTACGGACTCGTCACCAACTCAAAAACAAGACTTCCGGAATATTCAGCACGAGTCTTAAAACGTAAAATATAGCTATTTGCGGTGGAATCTTTGTAAAATACGCTCAGCAAAAGTCATTTTACAAATTATGGACACAACTTGTCCGGAGACGTCGGTTGTCCTTTAAATATAAGACTTTATGATGTCATGTTAGGACCATGACTTTTGGGGACTCTACGCATGTAAAAACAATTTTACACACGTAATGGAGACTAAATATCAATATATTTAAATGTATTTAAATAATTCACACATGCACGCACGCACACACACACACGCACACGCACGCACACACACACACACACGCACACACACACACACACACACACACACCTTCACGACCTGATTTCCCTAATACAACACAGACTCAATGTGTATTTATTTATTAATTTACCCATTTATGTATTCATATATTTATTTATTTGTATATTAATTTTATTTTCGTATTTATCTATGTGGTTATTTATTTATCTATTTATTTAAACAGAAAACATGATTTTTTGTGTTTTGTTTTGTTTACTGGAGTGGGCGGCAGCATAGCACAGCTGAGCTGAATGGGCCATCATGTTATCTTCATTTTGTCTTTTTTTCCTCCATCAGTAACAGAAATCCTTCCTTCCCTCCTGTTGAAAATATTCTGCATCGTGTTTACTTGTGTCTCTCTATGGACACAAGCCCACATGCCAAGTGTGTCTGGTGCGTACACGGATGGAGGGGCCTGCGCTCGTCTCCCCATCATTGTCTTTGTCCGCCTCCTCCTCCTTCATCTCTTTGACCGGCTGCTGCAACATTTACATTCATTGAACAAAAGCATGGAGAAGAGCTGCACGCATGATTGTGGGGGTTGCCTCCTCCTACCCAACCCACCCCCTTTTTTTCAATCAACCTCAACCAAACATACACATCTCCATTCAGCTCTTATATCCCCACACCCCACATCACTCAAGCCTGGTGAATTATAGATAAGATTAAAGAGGAGTGTGTACATGTCAATGTATTTTGGAATTTTAAAAAAAGGGGAGGGTGACGTAACACACTGTCTTTTGTACAGCTGTACAGAAGTATCTAGAAAACAGTTGCACTCATTATGACAGCAAATCATATCAGAATCAGAATTTTGACTGAGATATTAAGCTTTAAATTTTAATTGACTTCATGATGTCACGATTTGCAAGGTGGTGGTGTTAGTGGTGGTGGTTGACCACCAAAAAACATGCAGGAGGGAGGAGCAGGGTGTATTTGGCAAATTGTATAAAATAAAGTCACCGGGAACAAAATCTCAAACAACAAAGTTATCAGAACAAATAAGTTAACAAGTAACAAACACAACCATGAGTAAAAGATGACAAGATGAAACAAACCTGACAGGGTGAAACAAACAATGACCCGACACTGAACGGTCGTACTGGGAATCCTTTTAACTGCCACTGATTTAAAAACGACCAAAACTTTTGCAGCTGCATGCGGGGCCCGACAGTGCCACCCGTTGGTTGTAAACCAAAACATGACAACTAAAAGCAAGCCAAAATATATCCAAATATGATTGGTCAAGATGTATTTAATCACACCCTTTTTCTATTCATAACGGTGCAAATGTCATTATCTTTGTCTTGCGTTGTAGCCAAATGTTGACGATCAAATTGTCACTTTTAATTAAAGAGATGACAACGACAAATTGAACGTTATGGATGGAAAAATCAATGATGACATTTTGCCATTCCTGCATTGTATTGATCCGGAGGATTGGATTGGCCTTTATTAGTCTCGCAGTGGAGAAATTGACATTTCACAGCAACAAATTTATGAAAGGACTGGAAAAGGAAAGAAGGAAGTACAAAAACAAAATACAGAAGCTGCTTTAAAGGCAACACAAAAGACACAGACAGTCATTCAATCTTAAGCACTCTCTGCACCCTCTTTGTTGTATGAGACAGTTCTAGATGAAAGAGGAAATAATCAAAGCGTCCTTTTCACCAGTGGATCAGGGACATCATGGTGGAATGGGCACATCTACTACAAGTAACCATGAAGCTGTAGCCTCCATTGATGAAAGAGATTGTCTCACATCTCCTGCCCCACATAATTTCGCTTCAATTCCAAGCTGTGACAGTTCCACATAAATTTACTTCAATTCCAAGCCACTACAGTGCCACTAAATCCACTTCAATTCCAAGCCGCGACAATTCCACTAAATCCGCTTCAATTCCAAGGCGCGACAGTTCCACTAAATCCGCTTCAATTCCAAGCTGCGAGAGTTCCACTAAATCCACTTCAATTCCAAGCTGCGACAATTCCACATAAATCCGTTTCAATTTCAAGCCACGACAGTTCCACTAAATCTGCTTAAATTCCAAGCCACTACAGTGCCACCAAATCCGCTTCAATATCAAGCCACTACTGTGCTGCTAAATCCGCTTCCATACTAAGCCGCGACAGTTCCTCTAAATCCACTTCAATTCCAAGCCGCGACAGTTCCACATACCTAGTCGACCCTCTGCGCTGACACATTAATCGACCAAATGAAAGCTGACTACTCACTGCACTTCCACTTTTCACTACAACGTCTAAAATCAATAACAATCCAATGGGTGAAACATCATCGCATGATGATAGAAGATAATCCGAATGCAACCTGATTGATCCTGAAAGGATGCCAACTATTTATGGGGGCCTTAATGAACTAAACTTGATGCACATAAGCAGAGACGGAAAGTCATCAGGCGCTCAGATTTACTTTTAAAACCAAGAAAATGGACCCTGATAGGGAAAAAAAGCTTCTCTGCGCTGTTTTCTCGTCTAATATCGGTTACATCATCACTCCAGTGTTACAAAACAGAAACAAGAAGGCTGGCGTCCCTCCTGTGTGCAATGTTGACACTGACAGGCGCTCAGTATGTTTTTATTCCTGCCGGTGTCGCGTCAGCTTTCCTGCACGCAGTCATGCTCTTTATGCTAATGCACGCTTTCTGGGAGTGCTGAATGCATTATTCATCTGTGTGTGTGTGTGTGTGTGTGTGTGTGTGTGTGTGTGTGTGTGTGTGTGTGTGTGTGTGTGTGTGTGTGTGTGTGTGTGTGTGTGTGTGTGTGTGTGTGTGTGTGTGTGTGTGTGTGTGTGTAATTGTCATCCGTCTATGTGGTGAGGGATGATCAGGATAGAATGGTCACGTGAGCAACGGGGTGTCTCCAAACGTAGCAAAAATTAAGTTGTAGGTAGTCGGTAGTTTGATAAATATGTGGGCGTGTCTGTGGCTAACTAAAAGAGTGTGGATGTGAATAATGTGTGTGCATCATTTAAGTGTTCTCTCTTATTGTCACGTTTCGGTTTGCGACCAACAGGCGACACTGTGGGGCCGCGCCTGCAGCTGCAAATGTTTTGGTCGTTTTTAAATCTGTGGCAGTTAAAAGGACTCCCGGCCCGAATATTCGGTGTTGGGTCATTAATTGTTTCACCCTGTCAGGTTTGTTTTATCTTGTCATGTTTTACTCATTGTTTTGTTTGCTACTTTGCACATTCTCTGTTGTTGTTTGAGATTTTGTTCTTGCTGAATTTATTTGATACAATTTATAAAATACACCCGGCTCCTCCCTCCTGACTGCATTTTTGGGGTCCACCACCACCACCTTGCAAACCCTGTTCATGCAAAGCTGATTTTTAGCACTGGTTACACACAATAAATAAATGAATGAATCAATGAATGAATGATTAAATCAATCAATCAATAAACAGACGGATAAATGAAAATCTAGATAGATAAATAAATGCATAAATAAATGAATAAAATAAATAAAATGGATAAATAGATAAACCGATAAGTAGATAAATACCCTGTCAGGTTTGTTTCATCTTTTCATGTTTTACTATTGGTTTTGCTAGCTACTTTGGACCTTTTTCTTCCGATGACTTTGTTTGAGATTTTTGTTCCTGCTGACTTTATTTGATACAATTTGTCAAATACACCCTTTTCCTCCCTCCTGTCTGCATTTGTTTGGGGACCCCCTTGCAAATCATGACACTTATGGTCCGGTTCCCATGTCATGTACCGAGCATTCTACCTGCTTTGTGACACCGATACACGCCGTCGCTTCTCTTGCCCTCCATTTACATCTGCCATCCCTGTCTGTCTCCCTCTTACGCCCGCTTGGTAATTTATTGAAATGAGGCGTGATCTGATTTCGTGAGGTCGCCATGGAAAACGCACAAGCGCTCCAGATAGGGGGGGATGGGGAGCTAAAAGTGACAAGTATGGAAAAAAAAAGAGAAGTCTAGGACGTGTGGTTGTCTTTTCAGCACCCGTTTGTCCTGTTGCTATGTGGGTGGAGAAGTAGCAGATGGGGCCGAAGGGGGGTTGGTGGGTGTCGAGTGGACACCATACACTATTTGTATATTTATATGCTTGGGGGGGGGGGGGGGGCTACTTGAAAGGATTGCCTCGGAACAAATAGAACTGCCCTCGTCCATACCATTCCGCGACCATTTTCGTTGTACGTCATCCGTTCATGTGATTACACGCCTACACACGGACACGGACACTTAAGACTCACACTTCCGTCGAACGCGGCTATTGGGAGTGCAATGGTTCACATAGTTGGCAATTTCACCGCTGCCATGGAGGTCGATTCCGTCTCAATACTTCAATCCTGGGGCCTTGTGGCTGTCTTGACCCTTGACCTAAATGCTGTTCTTTAGTCACCTCTTTCATTGTCCTGCCTCTGTGGATCTGTCTTACTCAGTTTGAACTTGTACCAGTAAAACCAAAGAGATTTTGGCACCTCTGCACGCCATCTGCATGCTCTCATCCCGGTACTGCATAATGCAACAGTCAGGTTGTACGTTTCTATATGGATGCTGCGTGCCACGGCAGTTGTCCCCTACTCTTTTTTTTTTTTTGTGAGACACACCCATTCCACGCAAAGCACGACTTGAACACACGAGCATGGAGATCACTGATGTCAAAATACTTTTTGTCGCAGGCCATTTTTAAGTTAACTTGTTTTCCGGCGTATAAGGTGCACCCAAAAGCCTTGATTTTCTTCAAAAGTTGACCTTATACGCAGGTGTGCCTTATATGTGAAGTAATATTGAGCCACAACAGGTCTGGCAACTAGTGTCAGCAGCCACAACTCCATTTCCCCCTGGGGGAGAAGTTGTGCGTAACTCCAACTTCTAGCGCCTTATAATGTGTTGTTCCTTATACGTATATGGAAAACCGTTATGTATTATATTTGAAAACTTTTTTCATTCATTGAATATACTCCGTTGCCCCTCATATATGGAAACAGTTTGAAAATACACCATTCATTGGGGTTGCGCCTTATACTCCGGTGCGCCTTTTACACCGTAAAACACGGTACGCTTGACCTCGGAGAGGCCGTTATGACAGTGAAACCGAATAATTGTTTACAGAATCAAGATGTGTAAAAAAATATACAAATAAAATGTGACTCAGCATTGTGTAATAAAGTGAAGTGCCATTCCCAAATGGTTGTTTGACCTTTTTTGTTGATAAGTAGCGATAGCAAAACATAAAATAAAATAAATGATCCCTGAATGCTCATCTATGTTATGAATTGGCCAATCTCTAATTTTAGTTTCCATATTTTCCCAAAAGCCTTGATTGTCTTCAAAAGATGACCATGCGCCTTATACGCAAGTGCACCTTATATGTGAGTTAATATTGAGCCACAACAGGTTTCACAACTACTGTCAGCAGCCACCGACTTAATTTCCTCCTGTAACTCCAGCCTCCATTGTAGCGCCTTATAGTATGGTGTGCCTTATATTTGGAAAACGTTTATCTATTTATATACAGTGATACCTCGGTTTGCGAACCCCTTTGCTTACGAACTTTTCGGTTTCCGAACGTTACATTTATGAAAATTTTACCTTGGCATACGAACTTTTTTCGTACACGGAGCTGCCACAATGAGTGATGTGTCGTTCGCGAACGAGCCTGTTCTTCTCACAACAAAAATTCAGCCAACTGTTTTTGTCCTCTATTCCCTACCCCCAGTCTTCGGTTAAAGCCACGTGATTGGTCAAGAACGCAGCAGTGAGGGGGGGTGGTGGTTTAAACATTAAGGAGACAGGCAGACGACAGTGAGAGAGTTTCAACTTTGATAGTTCAAAGGCAGAGTTTAGACTGCAAGGTTATAATATCCCATCAATCAGGCTCCACAAACAACCTGCACAAGTACACTTATTTAAAACAGATTCTTTTCTTACAGACAGCGTATTGTAGGTGTTCAAATACCCGACATATTTCGGCGTATACTGTCACGGATGTTGTTGTGGCGCGCCTTTTTCAGCTGGTGTTGCTATGAGGGTGTGACCTTGAACACCTACAATACACTGTCTGTAAGAAAAGAATCTGTTTTAAAGGACAACCGACGTCTCCGAACAAGTTGTGTCCATAATTTGTAAAATGGCTTCAAATGATTTCTACTGAGCGTATTTTACAAAGATTCCACCGCATATAGCTATATTTTACGTTTTAAGACTCGCACTGAATATTCAGGAAGTCTTGTTTTTGAGTTGGTGATGAGTCCGTACGTGACGTCACTAAAGGTGCATTGTAGCGGTCCTTCCATCACGTCAATGTATTTTGCTGTACTTGTTTGGTCCGGGGACCTCATGTTGCACCCAAAAGCCGCCAGAAGGCCAGAAGAGGGCATCCAAACGCCATATAAGGAATTTATCAGCCTGTGTAAACGGAGGTGGCCACAGGATGTCGCCATTTTGTGCCTCTTTTTTGGGTGAGAGATTTTCCCCAATGTTGCCTCAAAATGCCAGAAATAAATTATTTAATCGATTGCAAACATGTATGCTTTCCTCTTCAGAACTATTTGAATCATATCCATAACTGGATGTGTAACAAGAAAGCATATTCTCAGAATCTGAGGCCATTGTTTTGATTCACTAGCAAGGCAAGACGTCTTGGCGTGACGTCACGAACTGGGGGCGGGACTTTCTGAAAATGCCCAATTCGCAGCTCAATTTTTTGCAGATTTTGGACACTTTAAGTCATTTTTATTGCTGTTTTGCATTTGAATAAAAATATCAGCCTGCGTGTTTTGGATATTATAGATGCTATAAAACGTTTTTCTGATGTTAGTTAAAAAACAAAAAAGTGACGTCGGTTGTCCTTTAAATTAGATATCAAGTAGACAGGATGAACTTAATACGACCATCTGTACACTTGATGCAAAAAGCCATCAACCCAGCTAAACAACACAATTGATGAGGAACAAGGTAAAATTATCACAGAGAAATCACCTACAAGGGATCATTCCTCAAGATGGTGAAAGAAGAAGGGTACGTTCCTCATCAAGTGTTCAATGCTGAGGAAACCGGCCACTCCATTCCATCGAGCCATCAACGACCATCACAAAGGTAAATAAAATGACTTTATTCTACAGTACAGTTTATTTCTTTAATTATAATACCATGGCACATTTATTATCCATAAAATAAGGTATATTTTGTGTAGTTGTAAGGCTTAGAAAATTATAAAGTAGAAAATTGTGTTTTATGGGCACTTGGGAATGGATTATTCTCATTTAAATGGTTTCCTATGGGAAATTAATCTTTGGGATACACACTTTTCGCCTTACACACTCTGTCTGGGAACCAATTAAGTTCGTAAACCAAGGTATCACTGTATTATATTGTAATTTTTTTTCATTCATTGAAGGTGTGCCTTCTAGTCCGGTGCGTCTTATATATGGAAAAAGGTTGAAAATACACCATTCATTGGGGGTGCGCCTTAATACTCCGGTGCGTCTTATACACCGGAAAATACGGTATGTCTTACCTCAGAGAGGCGGTTATGACAGTGAAACCGAATGAATGTTTGGGGTACGATCCAAGTTGAAGTCGGAATCACACCGAGTGATACAGGTTTGAAAGATAGGCAGCAAGGGGGCTTGCCGGATGTTCAGTTGCAAGCTTCAAAGTCTCGTTCAATTGGACAACCTAATCTTCCTTCCCTTGCTTGGCTCATCGCTGTTGACCACATATCACAATTTTTCAATATCCAACAAGTTCAACGATTGCCGATTCGCCAGAATTGTCTTCCATGTGCACTCGGCATTCAAGCCAATTTGAGGAGGACAATGGGAGGTGCGCAAAAGCAATTTGAATGTGCTGTGTCAGGCTCCCGTGAGGAGAAACGGCAGTGCTGACGGAGGAAAGGGTGAGGGGTGCTGTTATGTTAGAAGGGCGGATGAGGAGAGCAGAGGAAAGAGGAAGAAGGGGGGAGGTTTCTTCTTCAGGGATGGCTGCAGCTGCTCGCACATAAACACCCCAAACCTAAGCTCGGATGAGGCCCCATTTAAAGTCTCCAGGCTGTAATTCATTTATTCGCTAATTGCTTATCAGAAATGCCTCACATTGATTTTTTCCCCACAGGAAAATAGAATTGATGCCATAGAACAAATTTTGAGAAAAGGAAACTTCTGTCTGCATCCGTTAAGTACTGTATGTCAGCGCTCCCGACTTAAAGGACAACCGATGTCACTTTTTTGTTTCCTAACTGACATCAGAAAAACTTTTATAGCATCTAAAATACCCAAAACACGCAGTATGATATTTTTAGTCAAATGCAAAACACCAATAAAAATGACTTAGTGTCCAAAATCTGCAAAAAAATGAGCTGTGAATTGGGCATTTTCAGAAAGTCCCGCCCCCAGTTCGTGACGTCACGCCAAGACATCTTGCATTGCTGGAGAATCAAAACAATGGCTTCAGATTCGGAGAATATGCTTTCTTGTTACACATCCAGTTATGAATATGATTCAAATAGTTCTGAAGAGGAAAGCATACATGTTTGCAATCAATTCAAGAATTATTCCGTGCCATGTTGAGGCAACATTGGGGGGAAATGGATCACCCAAAAAGAGGCAGAAAATGGCCACCGAGCTGTTGTGAGGAATGAATCAGCCCGTTTCCACAGGCTTATAAATTCTTCTATGGAGCTTGGACACCCTCTTCTAGCTCTTTCTGGTGTAACACGAGGTTTTCAGACCAAACAAGCATTGACGTGATGGAAGGACTGCTACAATGTGTCCCTTTTTTCAGTCAGGGGCGTTCCTTCTGTGACGTCACGTACGGACTCGTCACCAACTCAAAAACAAGACTTCCGGAATATTCAGCACGAGTCTTAAAACGGAAAATATAGCTATATGCGGTGGAATCTTTGTAAAATACGCTCAGTAGAAGTCATTTGAAGCCATTTGAAGCCATTTTACAAATTATGGGTACAACTTGTCCGGAGACGTCGGTTGTCCTTTAAATATTGACAATTCGTACTGGCTTGCACCGAGACAAAAAATCTAATCCAATTCTTGATCTTCAGCCTGAAAGAAGATTATGATAGTATGATTATGATAAATATGATGGCATTCGACTCAGGATGATTCCAACTTGATCTTGGTTTTACTCTCTGGCGCTTTCTACTATCGTTGTGACTGCTTTATTTCCTGTATTATAGCTGTCCATGTTAAGTGCTTTGTTACAGCTTCAGCTGTTGTTAAAGCGCTATATAAATCAATATGTATTGTATTGTATATCAGATTAGAATAGATTCACCTTTATTAGTCTCACAGTGGAGAAATTTACATTTCACAGCAGCAAATTTATGAAAGAAAGAGGTATGAAAAAGAAGAAGCAAAAAAATAAAATACAGGAGCTGCTGTAATAGCACCCACTTTCCCACCGCCATCTTGAAGTCAAAACAACAACAACAAAAAACAAAGCAACGTGATTATTTGTTTGGGGCTGCAGTAAAAAGTATGTAGCAGTATTGGGTAAATGTTAATTGTAAATCAGTTTATTAGACTGAGAAGAGGCATTTGTGTACTCAGGGAAGGAGGCATGGTGTCAGGCCACTGATTACGAACATGGGGTTGAGTGTTTACGTCTTTGTCTACTAAATTATTTAAATCCTCCATGATTTAAATCTGCAATGTGCTATCAGGCCCCGTCCATCAGAGGCAATGGCGCCTTAGCTTGCCCCCCTGCTCGCTCTCTACCCCTCCTCCAATCCCTCCAACCGCCCCGCAGTCCTCTTGCCGGGCCGGCTCAGCGTGGATCAAGATCACAAGCTGTGAATCTTAAACATCCATCCCAGAAGAACAAAAGCAAACATTTCCCCTTTGACCCTCAGATCATGTCTTGATGTTACATGCGCCGAACTTTGCTCCTCACAGCTTGAACGTGTTGTCGATCGTGCCAAATTAGCCACGATACACAATAGGAGGCTATCAAGTGATCTCTGTGGTTCTTATTACACCATGGATAGAGAATAGACAGAATAGAAGTTATCATATTTAAAAGTTTCATGCTTAGAAGGCCCACAATGGAAGCACAGAGAATCTGGGGTCAATCTGAGGTGAACAGACACAACCTGGTAAACTGTCATCTTCATGTAGGAGATCTGGCCTTGGGCTAATTTACGACTTGGTAAACTCCTTCATAGGAAGAGGCCATTAGCCAGGTTACTAATCTATCACTTCATGGAAAGGACAACCAATTAAAATGCCTACGTTCTATTGTTTTATAGTTGTTGGTGCTTGGGACGTCCAGAGGCGTGGTATTCAAATCAAGAGGGCTGCAGAGATTGGGCGTCGGTCATGAATGGCTACGTGCCCTGCCGGCAGTAAAAGACAATCTTCCTGTGTTCAAGCCTTTGTTCACAGTGTCCGACCGAACATCACTAACAATCGTCTTGATGGCGCAGGGTTTTTTTTAGCCGGATAGACCTTAGAGCGGTGCATGATGGGATATCATTCAGAGCCCTCGAGCTATGCGTTGACACCTCCCTCTCGTTAACTTTGCTTGCCTCTTTATTCCCTCTCATGATGGCCATACCTCCATCTTTCCATTTTATCTCCCACCTCTTTGTGTTTTTATGACCTGAGCGCGCCGTAGTGGCCATTAGTCATCCAGAGGAGTCTTCTTTCCTGCGCAGGTCTGGAGGCTGTTGTGAGGCAGGAAAGGAGTGAAGCCAGCTTCTTCTATGCTTTGCCAGAATCGTTTTTGATGACGATTTGATCAAAACAACTTGATTTGAGATGATTCCACAAGAAATCTTTATTTCTTGGTCCAACGTCCCCAGAGTGGTACCATTTGGAGTTCAACCGGAGTTGTTTGGAAAAACAGGCTCTTAAGTCAAGCTAAATTGACCTGTGACGTCAGCCAATGTCATGAGACACCTTGGTTATTAGCTAAACGATAGCTCAATAATGTTTGTCTTTTTCTTTGGCTTTTGTATGTGATTTCTTTTTTTTTTTTGATTTTTAATCAATTCATTTTAACACTTCATTCACTGCCAGATGATGTGCAAAAATGTCTCCACTCCAGTGCTAGGGTTTTTGTCAATTTCACTCAAATTGCAGGACCCACAAAATGTTTAGTTTTAGGACTACATGAACATTTAATGCGATATAAGAAAGCTTAGACTATCTTCTTTCATTGGAAAAGAATGAGTCAATTCCTAAATTATATGGGTATGGAGTTATATGAGCTTGAAATGGGGGTGGTTGCCCAAAATACAATGCAATACTGTACATACATATTTGTTTATATGGCGCTTTAACAACAGCTGAAGCTGGAACAAAATGCTATCCCAACAAATCCCAAACGAAAAAAAAAAAAATCTCCAGACTCTTATTTTGAAAGCACATTGAAATGTTACCTTACCATATCGGATGTTCCTCGTGTTTTGAGTTTATTATGTTTCGAAAATATCAGTTTTCATGCAGGTCATGTGCAAAAATATGTCCACTAAAGTTCCAGGGTTTTTGTCATTTTCACTCAAATTGCAGGACCCACAAAATATTGAGTTTTAAGACTACATAAACATTCAATGTAGCATATGACCTTAGTCTCTCTTCTTTCATCAGAAAAAAAATATGCGTCTGGAGTTATATGAGCTTGAAATGGGGGCAGCTGTACAAAAGGCAAATGCTGCCCCCTCGTGAGAGGGAAAAACATTGCTAGGGGCTGACCGAAGGTTCATATGCACCCCTCAGCCCCACTGCAAGAAAAACCAAAACCCGAAAAAAATTCGGGAATGCCGCTCCACATCATACTTTTCAATGACCGAATAAATTCGGGAATGGCAGTGAATGAGTGAAAATAAAATCGCAATTAATAGTTGGATTTACATACAGTAAAGTCTCGTTATATCGATATTCAAGGGAGTCCGAAAAAATATCGATATAACCGGGACTATCGATATATCCGACCCTGTTTGCATGTAATTTTCTCTGTGCGTGCATAGAAATAGTATCGATATAACCGGGACTATCGATATATCCGATATCGATATAACGAGACTTTACTGTATATTGTTTGACAAAATATATGTTTTTTTGTGAATTTCCTTGGATACTTTAACAGACACACAGTTTATTCAGTCTCCTTTTCGGTGAGTGTTATCGTTGTTGTTTTTTTCTTTTCTGCAACCTCTCTTTGTCCTTTAGTGCACTGTTAACCACGCACCCACTTGCAGACATACATTTCGTCTCAAAAGGGACATCTTTGTTTAATTGTGTTTGCGGTCTAGAAATAGCCTCACCCCTTTCCCGTGGACATAATTAGCCGAGCCGATGCTTTGGAACACTCAGACAGAAGAATGATCATTCCATAAAATATACTATAAGACCGCACGCACAACGGAGTGACACTTGAATGAGAATCACACATTTACCGACATTATCTGACATTGTTCCTCCTCCCCCCTCCCCCCCATCCTCTGTATTCTCTCTTCCAGTGATCTGCTGTCTTCAGAATATGCAGAGACACATTTGTCAGCGAAAGGGAAGCCGGTCGTCACTACTGTAAGATTCTGCAAATTATTATTTTTCTTCTTCTTCTTCTTCTGTCAGTGCGGGGACATTGCCATCGCTAGTGTGTGAACACACAGTGTACACATTGAACACTTTCTCTTCCTCATTTTCATCATCAACCCAATGTTTTTTCTTCACCCTTTCATGCGCTAAGAATGATATCTTGTAACCTGATAACATGATAAGTTGGATGACATATTTCGTTCGTGTGTTAGGGTTGACATTTTAAGTTTATTTCATATTACATTGGGTGTGCTCCCATTGGAAACATAGGACTCCGGTTCTTTGTACTGTAATTCTTTAATGTGATTTCACACCACCGTAGAACTACAAACAAGTATAAAAATATAGCTATTATTTACACATAAACATTTGGACTTTACATCAATGAAATAAAAAAATACGCAATAAAATCGTACAAACCTCTTTGCCCGATTTCCGTCCGAAATGGAAGTTTTGTCTTCGTCCTTTTTATCTTTTCCTTGCTAAACAGTAGAGCGATAAAGCATGTCCATTCTCGCCGTCTTCTTAGTAAAATGAAACTGAGTAGCGCGGAAAGTAAAACCTGTACCGGAAGTGACAACAACCTAACGGAATGTCAAGAAAAATAAAGCACAGCCATCTGCTGGTCAACTATGGGATAGCAGTTATAAACAAATATATCAGCAGCATTTATATTGGGGGTATTTCTTCAATTAAGTTTCCGGATACTTTTTGGATTGGATTGGATGCACCTTTATTTGTCTTGCAGTGGAGAAATTTACATTTCACAGCAGCAAAGTGATGAAAGCAAGAGGAAAGGAAAGAAAGAAGTTGAAAAACAAAATACAGGAGCTGCTGTAAAGGCAGCCACTCTCACATCTTGAAGTCAAAAGAACAAAAGAAACTAAATAACAAATAATATGACAACACAGAAAGTCATTCATTCTTAAGCACTTTCCGTACCCTCTTTGTTACATGAAGCAGTTCTAGATGAAAGAGAAGAGGATCAAAGTGTCTTTTTCACAAGTGGATCGGGGACATCATGGTGGAATGCACACGTCTGCTACAAGCTAAATGTTGAAAGCAAACACAAAGCTGTCGCATCAATTGACAAAAAGAGATTGTCTCACATCTCCTGTCCCACGTAAATCAGCTTCAATTCCAAACCGCGACACTACTACTACTTCCAGGTTGAGTGAGCGCTGGCGCATGTGGCTGCTGCTGCTTACCCTTTAGACCCGTGTTTACCCTGCGGCAACATGTCAAAGCAATGAAAAGGTCGTATTTGACATTTTGCTATCACTGTCTCCAGGATACCACACATAATACTGTGTGTGTGTGTGTGTGTGTGTGTGTGTGTGTGTGTGTGTGTGTGTGTGTGTGTGTGTGTGTGTGTGTGTGTGTGTGTGTGTGTGTGTGTGTGTGTGCGTGCGTGCGTGCGTGCGTGCGTGCGTGTTTGTGTGTATACTGTTATGAATAGCTGTAAATAGTCTGAAGATGGAAGGAAATTGAGTTGATCAAATAAATACAGTGCATTAGAGTCACTGAAGGACTGCAGCATCCCTGCACAGTCACCAGCCACTGCTGGGGAATGTGATGTTGTACATCTAAGCTTGAACGTTGACAGAGAATAGATTGAATAGAAGTTATCAGATTTAAAAGTTTCATGCTTAGTTGGTCGAACACAAGGCCCACAATGGAAGCACAGAAAATCTGGGGTCAATCTGTGGTGAACAGACACAGCCTGTTAAACTGTTCTCTTCCTGTAGGAGAGCTGGCCTTGGACTCCTTCACAGGAGGCGGTCATTCGCCAGGTTACAAATCTATTGTATCACACCCATTAAAATGTCTGTTTTGTTGGTTTATAGAAGTTGGTGCATGGGACGTCCAGGGGCGTGGTATTCAAATCAAGAAGACTGTTTTGCTAATGTATCACTTAAATTTGCATATACTCTCAATAAATAGATTGGCAGGGGGCTGCAGAACTTGGGCGTCGGTCATGAATGGCCGCGTCCCCTGCTGGCAGTAAAAACAATCTTCCTGTGTTTGAGCCTTTATTCACAGTGTCCGAACAAACTTGTCTGACAAACGTCCTAGCATGCGCGGTACGCTTTTAACTGTGTAAAACCAGGCAGGCGTATTGCGGTGCGTTGCCTCGCTATGCGCTGAATCATGGCGGTAATTGATCCTGATAAAAGCTGAGTGAGGCTGAGTGAGCCTTCCTGACTTTCTAATGGCTGTTTGGCAGAGAGGGAAGAGTTGGCCTTCGCTGAGCACTTAGACCATGTACACTTACTTCTTTGGAAAATGATTGCGTTTATTTGAAACCGTTTATTTGAAAGCGGGCGAGAAAAGTCGCACGCATGCATTGAGGTTACAAGTCAAAGATGTGATGAAGTTGGGGAAGTGGAACAAAGTCTCTCGTTCATCCAACATTGTTTGTTTGTGCACAACATTTATATAATTTGATCAACCAAATTTTTGAATCTTCTAATCTTTTTTAAGACAGCAAAGAAAATCTTGTTTTTGACGTTTTAGAATTTAAGACAATGTGTAATACTGTATGCTTTTACAGGGAGGAGAGCACTGTTACTACCAAGGGAAGGTCAGAAACATTCCTCACTCCTTCGCAGCCCTTTCGACTTGTCACGGACTACAGTAAGTACTTCTAATACACATATTTACGTTGCGTACGTGAGTGTGCATGCTGAGTCACATCCTTATCTAGCAACGACATTGATGCTGATTAAATTTAGCCACCGTCTGTTTTGTTTTACTATTTTAAATAAGACAACCATCACTGTTCCGTACCCCTTTTAAGGGAGCAACTATGCTATATGTCATGGGTGTCAAATTAATTTTTTGCCGCAGGCCAGGTTGTAGTTACGGTTTCCTCGCGGGGGCTGTTATGAATTTGGAGAAGCCATTACAATGTTGTATCCCCTCCACATATTACATATAGAGCGCACAACAAATGAACTTATTCACTGCCATTCACAAATGTATTCGGGAATTGAAAATATGACGTAGTGTGCCTTTCCCGAATTTGTTCGGGTTGTAATATTTTCGTGCTTGGGTGCCGATAAAGCACTGGTCAGACCTCTGGCAAGGTTTTTCCCTTCCGCGAGGGGGTATCATTTGCCTTTTGTCCATGTTAGCGCTTTGTTACAGCTTCAGCTATTGTTCAAGCGCTATATAAACAAATATGTATGTATTGCTTTGTATTTTTGGACAGCCACCCTCATTTCAAGCTCATATAACTCCAGACTTATATAATTTAGAAATTAACTGTTTTTCTGATGAAAGAAGAAAGTCTCAAGTTTCTAACGCTCGACTGAATGTTTAGCTACTCCCAAAACTCAGTATTCTGTGGGTCTTGGAATTCAAGTGACAATGACAAAAACCCTGGCACTGGAGTGGACACGTTTTTTCGCATTTCTGGTAGTGAATGAGTTAATGAACCAGTTTTTAAAAATTGAAGTCAAAAGTAATGACTGTTTACATAGGACAATTATGAATTTGGTTCGGACTTTAGCAAGCATCATGGAATTTCACACGTTTGATTTGCTGTCACGGGCCAAATAAAATGATGTGGCGGGGACAGATCTGGCCCCCGGGCCTTGACTTTCACACCCGTGATGTATGTAATACAATAATTATGCGCTGATGCAATTTGGAACTGATATAGTTGTTCATTTAGGCAGAAACGAATTTGCATTCAAAAGGAAATTGTTTGACGACATTATCAATGTTTAAAATTGGGATACATTGATATGAAGATACATCACTCAAAGTTACTCCAGTCTATAGCTTATCATATGTGAGGTCACACGGGTCATGGGTTAAATTACAAAAAAAAAACATCTATTTGAGTGCACATATTCACATATGTATATTGATGAAAATTAGCTGAAATAACAAACATTAGTAATAGGACCACATGTCATCACCAGTTGCACCGACATATTTTGGGAGGTGTTTATGATAAACACTCAAAGCTGACGTTGCGGTTTCAAGGGTCACCTTATTGACATGCTGCGCAAAAATATTCATATGTAGACGTCACGCCTGCATGCTGTCACGTTGAATGACTAGCCTCTAAATAAAATCATCAACATGATATATTTGGCTGGTCATCATACAATACAATACATATTGATTTATATAGCGCTTTAACAACAGCCTAAATTATAACAAAGCACTTAACACGGACTATCATATACAGGATGATATATACACGAGCTATTATATATGTAAAATATAGAATGTAAAGGCTATGTCTGTGGAGGTAATGACATCATCCGCATCCTTGCATCTGTTTTTTTATCTTATATTCATAATGAATGGAAATGCTGAGCAAGCCCAATCAAGCTTTGGCTTCTTCAACAACATTTTCATTCATGTTATCGCACCCAAGCAAATTTGCATTTGTGCACGCGCGTGCATCCGGTCGTAGGCTGCACAGCAGTGTCAGACTTTCCAGAGAGAGTACTTCCCAGAAGCCATGTCAGGTATTTTCCATTATATACATCCTGCTCTTTCCACGCACGCACACACAATAGAAAATTTAAACCGACACTGCAATCATAGCTCTTAACCGCATACGGATAGCTAATGCTCCCATCGTCAGGCGTCCTGTCAGATGATCGTTCACCAATAGCTGGAGTTTGTTTTCAGAACGCCAATAGTACATACAACGCATTGATGCGAATGAATATCAGATGTCGTATGCTTTGCTTTCGTGGACCCGCATGCACAAAAGCGGCTTTGAAAAGGAATGAGAGACCAAACTTTTGCAAAAATATGTTCAAGGTCTCATCTTTTTTTTTTAAAGCATCCAATTCACCAAAGTTAGCCTGCAGATCCATTGGGTTACTTTTCATTCTGTTTCACAGGCTCAAATAGGAACCGAGTGCTTTAAGTACATTTGATTGAATCTGTCCCACAACTGCCAGTCACTGCGACTGAGTTTTTGCAATGAGTCAAATATTTGGTTTTCATAACCTGCATCACATTCTGTGTGTAATCGATGAAAAGGATTCTTCAGCCGTCTTTGAAGGTGTCAGACATTTCACTCCTCATCCGAAAAGCTTTATCAGCGAACTAAAATTTTGCTGGTTGCTCTAGGGACAGAGCTACCAGCAAAATTTTAGTTCACTGACAAAGCTTTTCACACTGGGGCCAGAGATAAAGAAGAGCAGAGTTGATTTTCTTTTGCGGACCACATAATATGATGTGGTAGGCCAAATCTTGCCCCCCAGGCCTTGAGTTTGACACCAGTGATTTAGTATAGCCAAATTTATGTGGAGAAAAGCTCTTCAAATATCATCAGATATTACTGAGGCCACATCAACCAATTACACTGACATTCAGTGATGGAGAGGCATTCAATTTTAAATGACTTTTTCACAGTGGATAACTGACGACATATTGAGGATTCGAACTCTTGAGGAAAAGAGATGAGTTGTGTGCAGGAGTTCACCCTTCCTGCCACAGCTAATCTCCTAAAAGCTGGAGATAAAGTTAATTAACGGACGTGGCCCCGGTCACTTCAGGTGCTCGTGAGCTTATGTCCGACGGTAAAGACCTTCATGGAGCTGCTCCATGAGAGATTGATCTGAAGGAGTGCTCGTTGAAGTGACGTGCCTGTACTGTCCATGTGCGTTCGATACCAAAACCTATGCCAATTATTTGATGACAATGAATTCAATGACTTTCAAAGTCACTGAACGCCAACAGTGTTAGCTTAAAGCGCTGCTACTTAGCTTTTTGTGACATACAAGTATGTCACATAAAGACCGATTAGTCAGTGAAGAAAATTATTTTAGACTCATTTTTTGAGATTTTTTTTTAAACACTTAAGATATTGAAACACCTCTTCCATTATAAAAAAGCCACATTTTCTCTTGGTTCTAATCAAGTGCCAAGGATTAATAGTTTTTTTATGTATTTTTAATTTTTGTATTATTTATTCTGTATTTATTTTTATTATTTTTGTTTTTTATTTGGATTTTTACGAGGATATTTTCGTAATTATGAGTTTCTTATTCTTATTAATATTTTCATTGTTTTATTTCTATTATTTTATATTTGACATTTTTATTTACATTTATTTTAAAATGTATTTATTAGTTATTTATTAATATTTTTATTATTTGTATTTTTGTATTTTTTGTAAGTATTTATTAGTTGGTTATTAGTATTGTTATTATTAGTTTTCATTATTTTATTGTTATCTTTTTATTTATTTAAATCTATTTTTAAATGTATGTATTTATTAGTTGTTTATTTTATTAATATTTTCTTATTTTTGTTTTTATTTAAATCCTTTTTATTTGTATATGTTTGTAATTACTTATTACTTTATTTTTATTAATATTTTTGTTATTTATTTATTTATTATTATTTAAATTGTTTTTAAATGTCTTTATTCATTAGTTACTTATTTTTATGAATAATCGTATGATTGTAGTTTTTTATTAGGATTTTTATTAGTATATTTTTGTCATTTATTCATTGTTATTTAATTGATATTTTATTTATTTATTTTATATTTACATTTATTTTGAAATGTATTTATTTATTATTTATTTATTTACATTTTTATTAGTCTAGCAGAAGCCTAAACATTTTGCGCTAACAATGACTGCTTTTTCCAACTGTTCATAATTCCATTCAAATCCATCTGAAGAAAAAAAAAGCCAAAGCTTTAAACTGTCAGTACGATACATATTATTGGTGGTTGTCTTGGTCTCTCCTTTTTTTTAATCTCATAAAAACTCAGTATTTGAATTTGCATATGAAGACTTTTCAAATCTACTGTCACCAATATCGGAGTGGTTATATTTACCAATCGAAAAGACATACTTGCGCATATACAATTATCACGACTTGTGTTCACACGTGCTGTCCCTTCACTCTGTTTCAGCGGTATGTTCTTTGATGGCAACCACACGTATCTGATTGAACCTGGAGGAGAGGGCGGCGGCAACAAAGTAAGTGTTTTCATCTCTTCACATCCACGATGATGAATAATATCAGACCAGGGATAGGGGATTGATTGAGATTATGGGATTGAAACAAGGGTCAACTTTTGTCTGGAGAGGATCACGAGACAAAAAGTCACTCGCACAGACACACGTCAGCCATATGGGAGCCATTGCCACTTCTTCAGCAAAGTGTGGACAAAGCAATGTGCTCAGTTACAAAGAAGCCTTCTGCTAATTAGATAATTACGATTAAAGGCTTTATGGTCGAAAGGGGAGGTTGGAGTTGAGATTGCCTCGAGACACCCTAATACCCAAATACTGTGTGTGTGTCTGCACTAATTAAAATCTCCAGGAGATGTATTTCTATCTGTGAATAAGCAAAAAAAGAAAAGGACTTTGGCTGACGCTTCCATCCATACTTAGCTCATATGACAGATTTAATGGCTGAGCTGCCAAACACTCAAGGTCGAAGAATAAAGGCTCCAAATGAAACACGGTAGAAGGCCTGAGTATAAATACATTGGTACTTCTGCGTACGAAATTAATTGAAAAAAAAGTCTTAACCTGAAGATGTGTTAAATCGAGACGCGTTATCCATGTAAATGTAATCTAATCCGTTCATTACAAAAAAAAAATCTGACATAAATATTTTCTTAAACTAGTGTCCGTGTTTAACTAATTCGCTGCCAGACAGTGTGCAAAGAATGTCTCCACTCCAGTGCCAGGGTTTTTGTCATTTTCACTCTAATTGCAGGACCCAAAGAATATTGAGTTTTCGGACAACATCAACATTCAATGCGGCGTAAGACACCTTAGACTCTCTTCTTTCATCAGAAAAAAAAGTTAATTCCTAAATTATATGGGTCTGGAGTTATCTGAGCTTGTATTTTGGACATCTTGAGGGCAGCTGTCCAAAATACAATGCAATATATACATATTGGTTTATATAGTGCTTTAACAACAGCTGAGGCTCGAACAAAGCGCTAACATGGAAAAAAGGGAAATGCTGCCCCCTTGTGGAAGGGAAAATACACTGCCTGAGGTCTGGCCAGCGCTTTATCGGCACCCCCACAAGAAAAACCAAAACCTGAACAAATTCGGGAATGGCGCTCTAGGTCATATGCTCTGACCACAAGCCACTAGCGACAAGAACATACCGGCCAGAGCTAGCACACTGTATCAGTAGCGAGCTGCCTAAGCAAATATATTCTGTTTTGTCAACCCACAATGGCTGAAGGAGGAGAAGAAATTGATCTGGTTGGGGTTTATTGTTCGAGCCATTTTTCAAGGCGGACTTTTCGAGACAAAATGGACATAATTAACTCATTCACTGCCAGATGATTTGATGATTTCCAGTGCCAGGGTTTTTGACATTGTCACTAAAATTCCATGGCCCCACAGAATATTGAGTTTTAGGACTACATAAACATTCAATGCAGTGTAAGAAACCTTAGATGGAAAAAAATAGTTAATTCCTAAATTATATGGGTCTGGAGTTATAGGAGCTTGAAATGAGGGCGGCTTTCCAAAATACAATGCAACACCGGGTTGAGTGAACGCTGGCGCATGTTGCTGCCGCTACTCACCCACAGAAAAGCTTATCCTGTGACTGTAAATGAAATGTATTATTATTATTATTATTATTAATACACACATTGGTTTATATAGAGCTTTAACAACAGCTGAAGCTGGAACAAAGTGCTATCATGGAAAAAAGGGGAAAAGCTGCCCCCCATACTTTTGAAAATGATATGCAAATCCACCCAGAAGCACGAACTTATTCGATGCAGGCTTCTGATTGGCTGCCGAGTATGTCAATTGCCAAACGAACCAAAATTAAAAATTGCCAAACGAACCGAAATTTCAAAACCAACAAATATTTCGGAATTGGAATAAAGCAAACGTTTGATTTCAAAAAAATATATATATATATACAGTAAAGTCTCGTTATATCGATATTCAAGGGAGTCCGAAAAAATATCGATATAACCGGGACTATCGATATATCCGACCCTGTTTGCATGTAATTTTCTCCGCGCGTGCATAGAAATAGTATCGATATAACCGGGACTATCGATATATCCGATATCGATATAACGAGACTATACTGTATATATATATATATATATATATTTATTTATTTATTTATTTATTTATTTTTTCTGGAAAAAGTTGTCGGCCACCCGGGCAGAGAGTTCTGGAAGTTGTATGCCCGGCGTAAAAGTTACACTCCTCAGGCATCCGGGCAGACGTTATTTCAAACACTGGTATCAGCAGCATTTACATATACAATACATATTTAATTCATTCAGTTCAAATTTCATATGAACGTTTACTGACTGTAGACGGTCAATGACCAACCATAAAGTGCTTGAACGTAAAGTTTTCAAAAGATGCGCTAAGAAAAGCTAATGGATGCATAAAAATGCGCCGATGCGCCTTATACAGCGGAAAATACGGTATTTAATCTTTTTGCCAAAGCATTTCAGGCTGACTTGAGTGTGGAGAGAAAGCAGACTGGATGTGGGGGAAGGATGGTGATTTATTTCATATGCTGGTGCCTTGATGGATTTTTGAGGGTGGGGGTTGATGGTGGCAGGTTGTAGCGAGATGGTGCTTGCTTGAGGTGCCAAGTGTTATTTTTTTCTTTCTTTCTTTTGATTGGATGACAAGATTGAGGGGAGGTCCACGCACACACACACACACAGCCAGCATGTTACACCTCGTTGCGTTATATTCATGAGCCAGCCATCCGGCAGTATGCATCTTCAGCGAGATGCCGTTTCCCGTGGCAACTCAGCCCCGCCCCCCACCCCTCTCCTCATTTCTTTGTAACCTAACAACATATGAAAAGCCATCTGTGTTTTGAGCCTTAATCCCCATCCATTGCACACACCCCGCAGAGTGTGGAGGCTGCGTATGTGCTTTTGTCGGATGAAACAAAGAAGACAGTGGTCAGTCAGCAGATACTGTATGCATGTGCTGCATTTATTTGGCAAATCACTTATTAATTATAAACCATTGAAGTTGGCATACATAAAAAAAGCGATATCAAACAGGCACATTGCGGTGCTTTATGCTGCCGGCTGGATTGGATTAATTAGTATCGCAGTAGAGAAATTTACATTTCACAGCAAGAAATAGAAAAACAAAATACAGGAGCTGCTGTAAAGGCCGCCATCTTGAAGTCAAAACAACAACAAAAAACCTCAATGACAAATAATGTGACACAACACAAAAGACACAGACAGTCTTTCAATCTCAAGAACTTTCTGCACCCTCTTTGTTGTATGAAGCAGTTCTGGATGAAAGAGGAGAGGATCAAAGCGTCCTTTTTACCAGTGTATCAGGGACGTCATAGTGATATGTGTACGTCTGCTACAAGCTAAATATTGAAAGCAAACATGAAGCTGTAGCATCCATTGACGAAAAGAAATTTTCTCCTGTCCCTCGTAAATTCGCTTCAATTCCAAGCAGCGGCAGTTCCACATACCCATCAACGCTCCTTTCTTCTCATTGCGGGCTCCTCAAACAGGGCTGTGTGCCCATTACAATCGCCCCAGAGCTGTCCAGCAATGACCTCCTCTGACCTCATAATCAAAAACAATGCTGGCATAGTCATGTTGCCGAAAAGGCGCAACCGCTCAACATATTCTCTTCCTTGATGAATGTCGTGGCAAAAAAATGAAAAACAATCCGTATCGTTCCTCACGACGGACAACAACTCAAAGTGACACAAAAACAAAAAAAAAAAGCAAGGCTTGTGAGAGCACTTGCTGACGGCTGCCTACTCGGGCGCCATCTTGGACTTTCTTAACAGGCTCACTTTAGTTAAAAGATGACACCAAACACCAGGGGCCACAAAACTGCATTTTGCATAAGAGCTAAATCGCCGAATGTTGCTTTCCCTTGAGATTGTTGTACGGAGATTGATTCTTAACAGATAAGACAGCAGGCCAAACATCGGGGACATTATCATTGTCAGCTCTTGATGTTTGATTGACAGCCATGTACTCCCACTGGGTTATTTATTCGGAATGCTGGAGTCGTCAAATGAAAATTATTCAAGATGACGACGCTTAGTTTACTTTTGACACTCGCCTTGTACAGTATTTTCCGGTATATAAGGCGCACCGGAGAATAAAGCGCACCCCCAATGAATGGTGTATTTTCAAACTATTTCCTTATATAAGACGCACCGGAGTATAATGTGCACCTTTAATGAATGACAAAAGTTTTCCAAATATAATATATAAATATGTAAAAGTTTTCCAAATATAAGGCACACCACATTATACAGTGCAACAGTTACTGGGATTACACACTATTTCTTCTATGGGGGGAAATGGAGTCAGTCGGTGGCTGCTGACAGTAGTTGCAAGACCTGTCGTGGCTCAATATTACTTCACATATAAGGCGCACCTGCGTAAAAGGCGCAGGGTCATCTTTTGAAGAAAATCAAGGCTTTTGCGTGTCCATTATACACGGGAAAATACGGTAATCTGCACAGCATTTTATTGAGCTATTCGAGCAATTTGACCCCCCTCAAGGTAACCAAATTAGAAGGGAGTGTTAGTATGATTGACAGTTCTACACAGACAAGACGGGATATTTTCAGCTCTTTCGGATTATACAGGTGTACCTAATGAGGTGGCCACAGTTTTCAGTAGTGGGATTCAATAAAATAAGATTGTGTGGAATGAATGTACAGATGCCATAAAAGTCACAAGAACAGTTTGTTTAATATGGAAAAAAACATGAGTGTAAAAAACAATACACAGTTTTTTGTTGACTTCAGTGTATCACAAAATAAAGTGACCGGAAAAAAATGCTATCATGTGCTCATATAGTCAGTATCCAAAGAAATACAAAGACAAAAATACATTCAGGAATGTTTCAAACTTCATTCATTCAGCTCTACCGCTGCTACATTTTTATAATAACAATAACAACACATTTCATTTACAAGCGCCTTTCAAAATTCTCAAGGTCACTTTAAGTCAAATTGCGACTTCCATTCTATACAGTTGGACGTTACGATTCATATTTATCCAGTAACATATCACAGATCACCCAAAAAAAGTATCAAAAGGTGTAAACTGGCACAGTATGTACTCAACGTTAGTACTCAGGATTAGTGCATTGCTCTCCAACATCACAATAAACAACGATTTGTCGTAAAAGAATAAGTCCATCAGAAGTGTTTAAAGGACAACCGACGTCTCCCGACAAGTTGTGTCCATAATTTGTAAAATGTCTTCAAATGACTTCTACTGAGCGTATTTTACGAAGATTCCACCGCATATAGCTATATTTTACATTTTAAGACTCGCGCTGAATATTCCAGAAGTCTTGTTTTTGAGTTGGTGACGAGTCCGTACGTTACGTCACTGAAGGAACGCCCCTGACCGATCATGTCAATGCATTGTCACCAACTCAAAAACAAGACTTCCTGAATATTCAGCGCGAGTCTTAAAACGTAAAATATAGCTATATGCAGTGGAAATTTTTTAAAATACGCTCAGTAGAAGTCATTTGAAGCAATTTTACAAATTATGGACACAACTTGTCCGGAGACATCGGTTGTCCTTTAAATACAAACCAATACAGGTTACTTTTAAACATACACTAGATACAAAATATAGCACTGAAGCAACTTACGACCAAATTCACCTTACGAACGACCATTCGGAATGTATCTCGTTTGTAAATTGGGGAGCGTCTGTATAACACAGATGACATTGCTTATTTTAATACAGATAAATGTATTGCTTGTCTTGAAAGGCAATATTAGGGAAAATATTGCATATTAATTGGAACATTGTGAAGGAAAAAAAATATTGCAAAAATTATTTAAAAATACTTCAACCCTCGTCAACAAGTTAGTGGTCTGCGACTTCATTGCAATTTCCCTTCATATAAAATCGAGACCCCCTCCAAAGGTGCAGGAATTCAATCAGCCGCTTAGAATGTCATAATTTTCATTTGAGGGCAACAAAGAGCAAGAATATGAATTTCATGATTCTTACTGTGTCACCACAGGAATGTCAATTTCAAGGGCGGACATTCGGGAGCGTGTTGAATAACGGCGGCCAGCATAGCTGCCTGCGTAACCCTGTGACGGTGCGTAGGTCTGTGATGGCGCGTAGGTCTGTGATGGCGCGTAGGTCTGTGACGGCGTGTAGGTTTGCGACGGCGTGTAGGTCTGCGACGGCGCGTAGCTGTAAGCCTGGGTGCCTCCCACTTCTGAGCCGTAACCGTCGGGAGGAGAAATCTGAGACATGTATACTTGCGCTGGTGCAGGTGCAGCCACGCTTTGAATGTAGCCCTGCGCGGGCACGTATTGCTGCGCGTCGATCACCGTGGGAGGATAGGCCTGAGGCGGTAGGGCTTGGGCAGCGTATATGGGTGACGGCAGGAATCCGTTAGCTGTGAGTGGCTGGGTAGATGCCGAGTTGGACATAGAGGAAAGGGGCAACCAGAAGGGCGACGGCAGCTTCTTACACATGCAGTACCACATAAACATGAGGAGGGCGGCCATTATGAGCCCCCCGGAGCATCCTATGGACACGTACGGCGCAAAACTGTCGGAGAATATGTCCTGGTATCTCTCGTTGAGCTTCTTAGTACCGAACAGGAACCACACGGAGGGCGCCATGGCAATGCCGCCACCCAGGAAGAGAAAAGCACCCGCCACCAGGTGACAGCCGGCGCTGTTTACCAAGAAGCGGATGCTCTTGATGTCCGGATCGGGTTTGTCGGAGCAGCAGCAGGTTTTACACATTCCGGCCATGCACAGCAGCAGGGCCAGAGACCCGAAAGCCAGAGCCGTCGGCACGCAGAACTGCAGTAGCCTCAGGTCCAGCTGGTCCACTTTGGAGTACCACTGCAAACATGACAGCATTGATGGCAAATGAGCACCTTGCTACAACCCAAATTAGCAACACTTAGCGACTTTGAAAAATTGCTTTGAGACTTGAAAGGACAACCGACGCCTTCGGACAAGTTGTGTCCATAATTTGTAAAATCACTTCAAATGACCTCAAATGACTTCCACTGAGCGTATTTTACAAAGATTCCACCGCATATAGCTATATTTTACGTTTTAAGACTTGCGCTGAATATTCAGGAAGTCTTGTTTTCGAGTTGATGACGATGCCTGATGTGACGTCACGTCTGGAACGCCCCTGACCGAGAAAGTGACACACAATGCATTTTGGGTTCTTCGTTTGGTCTGAAAACTTCGTGTTGATGGCGAAATTAGAAGGAAAACACAGAAATAACAAAATAGTGAATCATTGTGTGTTGCACCCAGACTACTATTTGATACTAGTTGACACAAATTCCCAGCAGACAAATCAGCCCATTTCCAACGGAGCTTGGGCGCCATCTTGTGCATTTTCCGGGATGCTACATTGGAGTCCAGATGCCTCAAAATGATGTGGAAGGACTTCCTTAATCGATTGCAAACATGTATGCTTTCCTCTTCAGAACTATTTGAATCATATTCATAACTGGATGAGTAACGAGAAAGCATCTTATTCGAATCTGAAGCCATTGTTTTGATTCTAGAGCAAGGCAAGAGGTCCTGGCGTGACGTCACGAACAAGGGGGCGGGACCTTCTGAAACTCGCCATCTCTGAGGTCATTTTGAAGTAGTTTTGGGACACTCACTCATTTTGATTGGTGTTTTGCATTTGACTAAAAATATCAGCCTGCGTGTTTTGGGTATTTTAGTTGTCCGTTAGGAAACAAACAAAAAAAAGGTGTCGGTTGTCCTTCAAGCTCTTTTTCAAAAGGGAATCGCGTTTCTTCTGTATGTTGAATCATTAGACAAGATTTTCATCTAGTTTGGGTCACTGTCAATATGTGATTGGAAATGAAATGAGAAGGGCAGCCTATGTCTGGTGAGTGACATGGGTGGCAGCGAATGGGAGTGTAGCACTGACCCGCTTTGAACTCTCTTGAGTCTGAATACTTTTCATCAGTTATGCATACTGGTAGTTGTTGGATAAATGTCACGTTCTTGTTTACTGATGATGTGTTTCATGAAGTGATTGACAATGTGGGTGTGTGAGCGCAGAGTGGATGCACATGTTAAACCATCGCAGCTTGGAACAGAAGCGGATTTACGTGGGACAGGCGATGTGAGACAATCTCTTTTCATCAATGGATGCTACAGCTTTGTGTTTGCTTTCAACATTTAGCTTGTAGGAGACGTGCACATTTCACCATGATGTCCCTGATCTACTGGTGAAAAGGATGCCTTGATCCTCTCATCTAGAACTGCTTAATGCAACAAAGAGGGTGCAGAAAGTGCTTCAGATTGAATGAGTCTTTTATGATGTGTCACATTATTTGTTATTTAGGTTTTTGTTGTTTTGACTTCAAAATGGCGCCACGAGAGTGGCTGCCATCACAGCAGATCCTGTATTGTTTTTTTCTACTTCTTCCTTTCCTTTCCTCTTACTTTCATCATTTTGCTGCTGTGAAATGTACATTTCTTCACTGCAAGACTAATAATGGCGAATCCAATGCAATCCAATCCAAGACCTGACAGACGTACCTCTGCATCATAATAGAAACATCCCGAATAGTCATCCTGCTTGACGCACTTGGTCCACAGCCCATCATATACGCTGATGTTCTTGGCGTTGTGATTGAAGGTGACCAGCCGGGTTACACGCCATTGAGGGACCAACGCTGCCACAGCCAAGCCAGCCACAGACACAAAGGCGACGATGAAGGCGAAGGCATTGGTGGCATGAATGTCCCGGCATGACATTGTCGTCGGCGTTTAGAGGTGCTGCAGCCAAGGAAAAAAGTGCCAGTTGAAGTCATATCATACTGATTCTGTATTTGTTGTTTATTCAATTGTGGGAAGTCTCTTAAAAAAGACTTGATAGTGGAGTAAAAAAAAGGTAACACTGATTGTGCTTTGGTTTAAACTATTTCCAGCCACATCGTTTGTGGGAGCAGTGCATGTCAGTTGGACACGCTGTCAAAAAACTCCATAGAAATAACTTGAAACCTGAATTTATTAAATCAACTAATTGCTTCGCCCTACATCACCTGATGGGAAATTAACACTTTAATGAAGTAAGCCACAGGCTGACCTAACTTTGTACCTCCTTCTTGTATTCCTATTTACTGCAGTGTAGTTGACCCAATATCAACTCCCCCTGAGACAATGCTCTCATTTCATTAGCAAACAGTAACAAGGACTCTGTGGTGGCGGCAACTGGGAAAATGTGTCAGGACCAACTGAACAAAATACAATAGAATACTCATTGAACCATATACGTTATCATACATTTACCGTAATGCTGAATGTTTGGACTTTTTTGATTTTCTCGATAAAAGACGGCCTTGGCCATGTAATATAGATACATAGATTGTGTAAATGTTTTATGTAATTTCTTTCCTACGAATATGGGAAAACGTACAATACTGCCGCCATGGCTGGACATTCGGGATAAATAGGGCCGATACGACCAGTCAGACTTTAGTTCGCTGACGAAACCTTCAAATTTGTACAGATGACGGCTGAAGGTACAATACTGCTGCACTTTAACAAGATAACTTACAACTGATCACTAACAACAAAAAACATTGAGGGCATTGGAATGGGATGATAGATACTCAAAAGTAAATTCAGATCGGTTCTTTCAGAAGGAAATAAAATCTCGATTTAAATGTAATGTACATTTCTCCACTGCGAGACTAATAAAGGCAAATCCATCCATCCATAATACAGTACTTCGCACATGATCGAAATTCAATTTCCTTTGCGAACACGGCTGCGTCGTAGTCTGAGAATTCCATTTACTTCTCATTCACGACAATAACAAAATAATAACGATAATGTCACTATCATATTGGTTTTCCATGTAGCTTAGCCGACCGGCAAACTTAAGGCTACATTTAGTTTACTACTGTATGTAGACATTGAACACTTTTTGCGAGGTGCAGTTATATTCAAATTATATTAAATTGTAAAAATACAAATACTGAGACTAAATAAAGTCACCCTATTTGCAATCTTTGACTTAGTTATTTGGAATGTGACGCTGGAATGGGTTTGCTCCCAAGTTAGCAGCGCTGAAACCTGTTGAATCTTCAAAGTGGTTTAAACGTCTTCGATACGAAATACGGTCGCGATCGAAAGTAAAAGCATGACCAAAAAAACTTGGATCTTACCTTTTTTGCCCTAGAAATTTGTTGGTGGTTAAGTTAAGGTTGTGGCTTGTCTCGTTGTCTCATTTTCAAGAGCAAGGCAGATCACAGAGTGCGCTTGAAGTAGCTAGCATTAGCATAAGAGGCGTAAACAGGATATCAAATCAACCGTTACAGTTTTTCCACAATGACGTCTTTCAGGCGTTTGACAACACAGTACAGTCCCCAACCTAGTACAAGTACAGTACAATACGAGCATTACACGAAACACATATTACCAAAAAGCTAGAAAAGCCTTAAAAATCTGTAAACTGTTTTTGTAGACTCTCGTTCATCCTGTCATGTTGGTCGGTTTTGATTGATTGATTTCATTCACTTCATTTAGTATATATTTTTAACGATAGTATTTGTATATATTGTTTTCCCATTTTATGCAGTCTTTTGCATTTAGTTGAAAGAATCGATATTTCTGCGAAACGTGCAAATGTAAAAGATAAAAAAGCCTCTGTTCTCGCCTTATGTTTCCATTTGAATATTTTACATATACGACATAAATATTCTCATACAAATGTGTATGATAATTATGACATTTTGATGAGTTGTATTCGTTTTTGATAAATGGGAGGCATCTACTCTACCTACAAATACTCAAGTACAGTTTCTGTACTTTGGGTTGTTGTTTTTTTGGGGGGGTGACGTTTTACATGTACTTGCTTTGTGTTAAAATAAATGTACTTACTTACAAAATAATATGATTCTTTTGTTGTTGTTTTCTTTAGGATTGGAGTTTGAATTTTGGCTCCAATTAAAAATGAGACTTGTTCTGATTTCTCTCTTTCAGAGTGATGTCCACTTAATATACAAATCTGGAGAACCCCATGGACTTCACGACCTCCTCAGTGGTAGGATGAAACTTGGTCAATAAATTAGTAATTAATTTTAGATGTAAACCACTGGTAATAATGACCTCTTTCAGGTAACATTCCCAGTGCACAATTACCTAGCTCAAGGCTTATACACAGGAGAAAGAAGAGACAGGTATGAAAAAAACTACAATTTGACTAATTAGTCAATGTCCCACTTGTGTGCGTGTGTGTTATTTTTGATCACAAACCTCAAATGGGAACAAGTTTCCTCCCGCTCAGCAGCCCTTCATAGTCCTCCTCTTGCTCTCCATGAAATATTTATATTGTGCGTCATCGTTTCTCATCAGTTTTTTAAGGAGGTGCAGGTGAATAAAGTTGGTTTTATCACAATGACTTGATATGCTGTTGACAGGCTTATCATGGCATTTAGTTGATTTTAATAAATGTGTGATTTCTTTCCAGGCTTCATACATGTCACAAAGTGTGGAAGATGAGATCAAATACATCGAATTAATGGTGATCAATGACCATTTAATGGTAAGTCATATCTACATGCTTCTTTGGGCTCTGATTTGACCCCACTTTAGTTTTATTTTCTCACAAGGAAGCATCCCTTTTATTGCTGGAATTATAGTTATAATTATAATAGTAAGAAAAATGTGAATCAAACCTCTGAAGATGGAGGACACTGATTTACTGTGGCAACCCCTTGAAGGGAAAATCCGAAAGGAAAAGAAGATTGTAAGAAAAAATATTTTATTGTGGTTATCATCATGTTTTATTTCTCGGCAAAAAAATACAAACTAAAGGAAAACACACAATGAGAGTTGAGAAAACCTTTTACAGTCCCACAATGGGGAAATTTAGTAGATCTTACACGTTTTTTTCAGATAATTTTGTTGATTTAGTATTGGTTACTGTAATGTGGGTTATTTATGCAAAGATTCATTTTTTCCTTTCTTCTGGACATTTAAATGTGTAAATAAACATTCATGATGTCGGCCATTTTTTTCCACCCACAGTATTCTGATTTAATATACGCTTTTTTCCATTATGTAAGTTTGTGGGCTGTATTTCACAATTATTTTTCTGAATTAATTCATACGTATCTACATCAGGAAATAAAATGTACATATATATGGAAAAGACTATCAACCAACTGAAAGAGGGCATTTTCCCCCCCTATTTGTAGCCTTTCCGCCTTAAAAATAATAAAATGTAATAAATACACATTTAAATATTTTGAAATCAATTTTCCCCAGTATGATATTTTGCACTCATGTTTCTTCTCACTCTCCCTTTCCAGTACAAGAAGCATCGCCTCTCTGTTGGCCACACCAATAACTACGCGAAGTCAGTAGTCAATATGGCTGACATGGTAAGAACTCTACTGATCCTGTTCCCGGAAAGCTCGCCTCAAGTACTTCCTGCCATTGGTGTTGAGTGTGCATCACATAGATTTATCATTTAAACAACCCTGCTCTCTCCCGTTTAAAGGACAACCGACGTCTGCGGACAAGTTGTGTCGATAATTTGTAAAATGGCTTCAAATGACTTCTACTGGGCGTATTTTAATAAGATTCCACCGCATATAGCTATATTTTACGTTTTAAGACTCGCGCTGAACATTCCAGAAGTCTTGTTTTTGAGTTGTTGACGAGTCCGTACGTTAGGTCACTAAAGGTACGCCCCTGACCGAAAAAAAGACACATTGTAGCAGTCCTTCCATCACGTCAATTCAATGTATTTTGCTGTATTGTTTGGTCTGAAGACCTTGTGTTGCACTCAAAAGCCGCCAGAAGAGTGTGTCCAAGCTCTTTTGAATTTATCAGCCTGTGCAAACGGGCTGCTTCATTCCTCACAGCCCGGTGGCCATTTTTCTTGCCTCTTTTTGGGTGAGACATCCCCCCCCCGCCCCGCCCGTTTGCCTCAAAATGACACGGAATAAATTCTTTAATCGATTGCAAACATGTATGCTTTCCTCTTCAGAACTATTTGAATCATATTCATAACTGGATGTGTAACAAGAAAGCATATTCTCCGAATCTGAAGCCATTGTTTTGATTCTCCAGCAATGCAAGACGTCTTGGCGTGACGTCACGAACTGGGGGCGGGACTTTCTGAAAATGCCCAATTCGCAGCTCAATGTTTTTGCAGATTTTGGAGCCTTTAAGTCATTTTTATTGGTGTTTTGCATTTGAATAAAAATATCAGCCTGCGTGTTTTGGGTATTTTAGATGTCAGTTAGGAAAGCTTTTCAGCCATCATCTAACCTAATAACATGATACGTTGTCCACTGTAGTAACCGCTGTCCCTGAAAGGGTTAAATCGCCATTAACCAGTCGCTACTTGAAGAGAATGTCATAGTGTGAATGTCACCGTTGTATCATTCATTTGTGTGCACCGCGATGGAAATGCGACCGGTCGCTGGGTCGTGGCTGTAAGCTGATCGCCTCATGAAGGAAAAGGTCGAGATTTTTCGTCTCGTCCTTGAAAAAGATCATACGAAGCACATCACATTTGGAAAGTTCACATTGATTTCTGGATGGGAGTTGAGTTTCCTTCCACCGTTACAATTGCAGCTTTTCCTCCAAGCGACAACTCATAAAACTGCCGCAATGAATTTAGAAACAGCCTTTGAGAGCATTTCAATTGGTCTGCAATGCAGTTCTTTGAAACAAAGGAAACCTCAGCTGAGCTATGCTGAAAAGATATCATCACGTATTACCATATTGTGACCCTCGCAGTATTTTATAAAATGATACCTAATGGGGGACAAAAGTGCGCTACTTCTGATCTAATTCTTCGTCCCTCTCAGCATTTTGTATTCTTGAAATCATTTGACCAGAATTCAAGCTGGGAATCAGATGAAGTGTTTTCATACGGCAATATCCTGCTTTCCATTAGAGTCCTCCAGGACAAAAATTAAATAGCAAATCTCCTTTAAACTGCACCTTCATTTTTTTATATCATCTTCTTTTTTACCCCCCAGATTTTCAAGGAACAACTGAATACCCGTATCGTGCTCGTCGCCATGGAAACTTGGTCAACAGATAACAAATTTAACATTGATGATGACCCCATGGTGACTCTGAAGGAGTTCATGAAGTATCGTAAAGATTTCATCAAGGAGCAATGCGACTCCGTGCACCTCTTCTCGTGAGTGCCGATATTATGATCAAACATTATACAGTACATATTTTTTTCCTGTTACTTCTCATTTTTACATTTTCAAGTGTGTAACACAAAAACGTGCCAGTTTCTTGCACGTTATACTTTATTGAAGTACTTTAAAGAAATCATACTAATTTCTGAAAGTATTGGTCTTACGCTCTGATGTCATTTGTATGCGACACGTCAATATACTGCTTGCTCCAGTTTTTTTTTAATGATTGTTTTTCTACACCCCCCGCATTAGATTTTATCAGTTAGGCTTCATTGAACACAACTAAAATTCACATTACTTGTAGTAGTCATTAATATGACAGAAAACCATTATATTTTGACAAAATTGTAATTACGTGGCAAGGCTTTATTTTGTTAAAAAAACACGAAGCAAAAAAATTGGTATCGATAATAACCCTCTACCACAGAAATTGATTTGAAATAAAGTAAAATCAATATGTGATGAAATTTGAATGTATAGTATTTTACCACTGCTTATTTTTTCGTGACTTTCGTCATGTTTGTATTTATCGTTTCGATTACCAGAGGCAACCGTTTTCACAGCAGCTGGGGCGGGGCTTCCTACATGGGCGGAGTTTGCTCCCTCACCAAAGGGGGCGGAGTTAACGAGGTAACCTTCGATTTGTATTTATTTATTTATTTATTTATTTATTTATTTATTTATTAAATCTGAGCGCAGTCGTGTCAACGCCGTAATTTTAATGTTCTTCTCATATCAGACTTCATTTGTTTTCCTTTATCAGTATGGAAAAACAGATGAGATGGCCATAACGCTGGCTCAATCCCTTGGGCAAAATATTGGCATCTTCTCTGACAAGAAGAGGATTCTTAATGGTACATTGTCTGATTTAAATCCGTCATTTGTAATCCGTCTAATATATACCACGTATGTGCAACCATAAATTCTGCACTGGGGTTTTCTGCTACCCCCACGTCGCCAGTACTCACATCATCATTTCGCTTATTTTTATGGTTGAATTCAGATGGCATTGCGACTTCTCATTGTGTATATTTTTGTACAGGAGAGTGCAAATGTGATGATCGTTGGTCAGGCTGCATCATGGATGATGTTGGGTAAGTAAAAAAACTGATGAAGGCACCTTCTGAAAATCCCAACCCGTCATAAATTCTCAATGTGGCTGCCGCTGCTCACTCACATAAAACCTTATCTTGTGACTGTAAAGTGACTTTAAGAGTTTTGAAAGGCGCTTAAAAAGGAAATGTATTATTATTATAATGCATCGTAGTCATCGCATCAAGAAGCCCTGGTGCAATTCAAGAACCTACCAGTAGGTGTCAGCCCATGACCATTTTCTGTAGTCAGGCAGCTTGTCGCTGCCGTGCGTACTTAATGCCGCGTTATGGTTAATGTTCTTACATGACGCTATATATAGCCAAACAAACATGTAACTTTGTGTGTCATTGTGATTCTGTGTTGTGCGTTGATGTCCATACCCTCTCTTAAATACTTCTTGCACTTTCCCTCTATCCCAAATGGGACAGCAGGTGAGCAGAAGCCTGGCTAGAACATTGCTTATGCCCTTCTGTACCACTGCGTCAGGAGAATGGTTGTCACCCACCACAACCAAACGTCTCTGTTTGTTCAAATGGTGTAAACAAATACAGTCTGGTGTGCCTTTCGTCCATATCAGCTGTATTTGGCATCATCTTATTGAACAGTAACGCTCATTTCTGTTATTCTGTTGTACATCAAGTGGACACTACATTAGGGATACCTAATCTTGTTTGAAATGCAATGGCAATATTCAGCCTATAACGCATGGCACAACTCAGTTGTGGGGGGATGCTGTCGCAAAGGTATTCATTACACAATTTGTTTGTCATTGTCTCATGTAGAACCACATACCACAAAACATCTTTCTAAGGATGATTGTTTAACGAATACCTCTCTCGCACCCTCAATCAAAATTGATCCAAATTGATCGTTTCTTAGTAAGGGCAGGGTTTTTAATACATTTATACTGAATCTCATTAGCTTGTCCAGGTGTACCTAATGTTGTGAACTGGCTGTGTATGCTACAGTCAGTGGGCAGTTAGCTTAGCTTTAATATGTTTTCTCTATTTCCTCAAATAGTGGCTGTCCCTCTGTAACATATCGTACACCAATTAATCTCTGAGGAGTATAAAATTGCACGTTGATAGAGCATTCTGTAATGACATAATTCACTCATTCACTGCCAGGCGATGTGCAAAAATGTGTCCACTCCAGTGCCAGGGTTTTTGTCATTTTCACTCACATTGCAGGACCCTCCAAAAATTGAGTGTTAGGACTAAATAAACATTCAATTAAGCGTAAGAAACCTGAAACTCACTTCTTTCATCAGAAAAAAAGAGTTAATTCTGAAGTTTTGTGGGTCTGGAGTATTTGAGCTTGAAATGGGGATGGGTACAAAATACAATAGAATACATTCATATTGATTTATATAGCGCTTTAACAATAGCTGAAACTGTAACAAAGTGCTAACATAGACAAAAGGCAAATGCTGTCCCCTCGTGGAAAGGAAAAATATTTCCAGGGGTTTTTATCGCACCCCGCAAGAAAAACCAAAACCCGAACAAATTCAGGAGTGGCGCACCATGTCACACTTCAATTCCTGAATAAGTTCAGGAATGGTAGCGAATGAGTTAATTATGGTTAAAAAAAGATTAAGCTTGAATTCATTCGGCATCAAGCTGCTTCTTCTGATGTTTGCCCTTTGGCCACCCACGGGGCAGTGTAATACTGACATGCGAATATACACGTTGACAGCTCAGTAGCATTGTTTTTCATAGAGGTTTAAGAATAGAATCATATGAGTATTGTCATATTGTCTGTGTACATGTGCTGCTCCACCGTTATGGTTCAAACATCTGTTGCTGAAAGTGATCATACTGTTTAATAACTCTCCTTTGAATTTGCTCCTTCCCATTTAAGCCACTATCTGTGGAAATACTATATTTTAGTTAGCTTCACAATAATCTTTTCATCCCTTTTCCATGTCTTGTCCGTGTGTTGTCGATTGATACTGTCTGCAATGTCAGTCTCATCACAAATGACTCAACTGAGAACTCTGACACTGTCTGCCCACACACCTCCTGGATTGGGTTCCCATCTAACACGTCCAGTTTCGGTACACATGCTAGCAAAGCCATCATGTGAAGAGGTCACATGACAGAGCACTCTGTCATCTGCCTTCTGGTCTCTCTCAAATCAACTCAGTGGTATTTCAGACACTTCAATGTATTCAGTGAGCTCAGCCATGTCCATTGACGCCAGTTTCTTTTTTACTCCACAGTGCCTGCATGTTTGAACAGCCTAACCCCTTTCAGTGTTCTGTTTTCACAGGTTTACTGTGTATGTGTGTGTCTGTGCGAGAGAGGAAGACAGAGTTGAAAGTGGGCAATATTATTACAGAATATTACAAGGGGCAAGTTTCATGGATTATTGTTTATTTGCTCAAACAAAATAAGACCATGGTCAAATTATTGCTCTTTGATATCTATGTTGCAATTACAGGAACCACTAGATTATCATACAGACGCTCCGCAATTTACGAACATTTGAGTTATGATATTACGGGACATACAAACATTTTTTTTGTCAAAAAATGTTTGGATAGGAAAAATGGTGTCGGTTGTCCTTTAAAGCAGGGGTCCCCAACCCCCGGGACCGGTACCGGTCCGCGGGTCATTTGGTAGCGGGCCGCGCAGAAAGAATAAATATTTTACATAATTTCCCATGCGCAAGAAGAAGGACAACTGCTGGAGTTAGCAAATTATGGCGGACTTAAAAGTATGTTTGAGACAACAACTCTGCCGGTGTTTTGGATTAAAGTGATGGCAGAATACCCCGAGATCGCCACAACAACACTGAAAACCCTGTTGCAGTTTCCGACATCTTATTTGTGTGAAGCGGGGTTTTCTGCAGTGACAGCAACCAAAACAATACTACGGAGTAGACTGGACATAAGCAAGACACTTCGGGTGTCATTGTCTCCCATTATCCCCAGATGGGACCGTCTCGTTGCAGAGAAACAAGCTCAGGGGTCCCACTGATTCAGTTGTAGTGAGTTGTATTTTTCATGCGCTTTGTACTTGTTTTTGTTGGGTATTTTATTTTGAAGGCACGTTTAAACATTACCATGGTGACCATAGAGCATAAGAGGCAGAGACGATGTTACATACTGTATATTGTTGTTGGCGCGATGTTACTAGGACTCTGCTCATAAAGTTGTATAAAAATACACGAAGGATTCACGTTTATTATTATATTTAAAAGAAAGAAAAAAAAAACAGTTTCCATGCCTGTCGTATCATTTTATTTTGTTGTATTTATCCGCCTGTCCGTGAAAATATTGTCTGACATTAAACCGTTCCGTGGCGCAAAAAAGGTTGGGGAGCCCTGCTTTAAAGGACAACCGACACCATTTTTTTGGTTTCCTAACTGACATCAGAAAAACGTTTTATAGCATCTAAAATACCCAAAACATGCAGGCTGATATTTTTAGTCAAACGCAAAACACCAATAAAAATGACTTAAAGTTGCCCAAAACTGCCACTAATGAGCTCAAAACTGGAGAGATTCAGAAAGTCCTGCCCCCAGTTTGTGACGTCACGTCAGGCAACTCCTTCACAAACTGCTTTGCTCCAGAATCAAAACAATGGCTTCAGAGTGTTCAGATTCGGAAAAAGATGCTTTCTTGTTACTCATCCAGTTATGAATATGATTCAAATAGTTCTGAAGAGATAAGCATAAGTGTTTGCGATCGATTTAATAAGTCCTTCCGTATCAATTCGAACCGTGTAAGCAAAGCGACTAAACTGGTGTAGGACACGATATATGAAGCATATATGAAGCTCCGCGAATAAGCAATATAGCATCAACTTCGGTGATATGTGGAATATAAGGACATGAGTAACAAATAATAAGCTACAATATGTCAACATCAAGGCAGATTGTTTAATGGTTGTACATGCAAAACGTTGTTTAAACTTTCAAGATGAAGAGTTAGGAACTTACGTATGAATGACAGCGGTTATCCATCGCTATCTCCGGTTAGCTCCTCGTTCCAGCAGCTGAATGTTTGTCCGATTCGCTATACTGCTCTGGTCCGTTGGAAATGGCTGGTTTGTCCGCTGGGAATTTGTGGAAACTTACACCTTCTTTATGCGTGTAACTGCAATTTGCTGCCACACAATGATTCACCATTGCGTTATTTATGTAGTTTTCCTTCTAATTTTGCGATCAACACGGTGTTTTCAGATGAAACAAAGTACCCAAAATCCACTGTGTGTCGCTTTCTCGGTCAGTGGCTTTCCCTCAGTGACGTCACTTCTGGCATCAGCATCAACTCAAAAACAAGACTTCATGAATATTCAGCGCAAGTTTTAAAACGTAAAATATAACTATATGCGGTGGAATCATTTGAAGTGATTTTACAAATTATGGACGCAACTTGTCCGGAGGTGTCGGTTGTCCTTTAAACATACATTTCATACAAACTTAGCATGCAATTTACGATCAAATTCACTTTACTCCACCACCGCTCGGAACGTATCTCGTTCGTAAGGCGGGGAGCGTCTGTATGGCGATTTCAACATTACAATCATCTCTGACAGTCTGTCTCTCTCTGGATGAGACATTAGTGAGTTACTGTTCAGAGGCCGTAGATTAAATACAAGTCCATTGAGGTTCATGACTCTGGAAAAGTAAGTCATGTATCCTGGAATCAAGTAAATGTCGCTTGCTCTGTTCCCATTTCTATAATCATCTGTCTATATAAGTCATCGAAATGATTTTATCTCAGCTGTGAGTATTTCTCTGACAAAAGATGACATTTATGGTATGGCCCCTGTATATGCTGTGGTTGTGCTGAACAGCTTCTACCTGCCCAAGAGGTTCTCCGACTGTAACGTGGAGGAATACTACAACTTCCTTAACAGTGGTGGAGGAACCTGTCTGTTCAACAAGCCTCCCAAAGTATGTTTTCTTCACAGTAGAGTTTTCTTCCTCTACTCCGATTCATAAAATAGGATATATGGAATAAAATCCTAAATAGAAATGCTTCAACCTTGGAAGTTATTATTTTGTTTGTTCATCAGCTGCTGGATCCTCCCGAATGTGGTAATGGCTTTGTGGAAGCAGGAGAGGACTGTGACTGTGGCAGCCCAGTGGTGAGTTGTTGTCAGTAGGAATAGGCGAGTTAAATGATGGAATTGAGTTGTGGGGGGGGGCATCATTTTTTCATCAGCACTATTGGGGAGCACACTCAAAAATGTAATATTATTCCTGTATATCAGGGGTCTCAAACTTGCGGCCCGCGGGCCAACTGCGGCCCCCTAGCGAATATATTGTGGCCCACCTTGATATGAAAGATTAATGTTAGTGCAGCCCGGTTGATTGATACAAATGAAACTTGTTTAGGACAGTTCATGTTCAATATTTTATTTCTGTTAAGAAAGCTAAAAGTTAAGGAACTGTGAATACAGACATTTGAAACTTTATTAAAATAATTAGTTTTCCTGTGGTTTTCTCAGTCGTCTGTATCTGCCTTATGATCATTATACAGTAAAGTCTCGTTATATCGATATCGGATATATCGATAGTCCCGGTTATATCGATACTATTTCTATGCACGCACGGAGAAAATTACATGCAAACAGGGTCGGATATATCGATAGTCCCGGTTATATCGATATTTTTTCGGACTCCCTTGAATATCGATATAACGAGACTTTACTGTAATTATTTTATTTATTTATGACTGGTTAATTTAGTTTGTATTCATTTTCCATGTATTCATTTAATTCATTTTTGGTGTGTTAAAAATAAACATTTTGAGAACATTGGAATGTTTTCGTTGTACTAAGGTCATCCTGTCTACTTGATATCTAATTTAAAGCAGATTCTTTACTTACAGACAGTGTAGGTGTTCAAATACCTGACATGTTTCGGCGTCTACTTCCTGGATGAAGACGGAAGTAGACGCCGAAACATGTGAAACATGATTCCACAAATATCAAAAACCCACATCTAAGTGATGGATATTAAAACTGCTTTGAGTTTTTTTTTTCTTGTAAAGACAAATATCCCGTTTTGTCATGGCCTAATTACGCATCAGCAACATCATACAGTGTCGGACTTGGTAGTCTAATGAGGCATGACATCCAATTAAAGTTTGCCCACAGAGCTGTTACATGAAATGATCATTCAAATGACTACATAATCATAAAAGCTGCTGTCTTCCAACAGGAGTGTGCAAGAGAGGGAGAGAACTGCTGTAAGAAGTGCACCCTGACTCAAGGATCCAAATGTAGCAACGGACTCTGCTGCAAAAACTGTCAGGTAGGAAATACATTAATCGTACTCCCAAGCTTTTCTTTCTGAAACCATTTTACTACGTGGCGTTATTCTTTTATCTCGCACAGTTGGAATTCTTAGGGGTCGTATGCCGAGATGCGGTGAATGACTGTGACATTCCTGAAAACTGCACAGGAAATTCCAGCCAGGTAATCAAAAGCCATTCAGCCTCGAAGTGAAGCTGTTGAACCAACTCACAGATCGTGATCAGGTGTTTTTTCCCCTTTTTTTAACAGTGTCCACCAAATGTGCACAAGATGGACGGTTACACGTGTGAAAAAGACCAGGTGTGGCGGTCCCATAACATCTTAACTCATTCACTGCCAAACGATGTGCAAAAACGTGTCCACTCCCGTGCCAGGGTTTTTGTCATTTTCACTCAAATTGCAGTACCTACATTATACTGTATTGCGTTTTAGGACTACATCAACATTCAATTCAGTGTAAGAAACCTTAGACTCTCTTCTTTCATGAGAGAAAAGGGAGTTAATTCCCAAGTTATATGGGTCTGGAGTTATCTGAGCTTAAAATGGGGGCAAATGGCAAAAGGCAAATGCTGCCCCCTCGTGGAAGGGAAAACACATTGCTAGAGGTCTGTCCAGCGCTTTATCGGCACCCTACCCACAAAAAAAAAAAAAAAAAAAAAAAACGAAGAAATTCGGGAATGGGAGTGAATGAGTTAACTGTCTTGAAATAAGATGATTATTGTTACTGGAAAGTATAAAAATAATAAATAAATAACATTAACATTTAAAACAATCAAAAAATTTTTTTTAACAATTGTTACAATTTTTTTTTCATCTTTTTTTTTCATTAAATAACGCGCTGGCTTCCTTTTAAATACATTTATTCATGTATTACTGCACTTCTGTAGCTATAGAAGAAGGAAGCGTGAACAGTCAATATTCCAGATCTTGTATTAGAAAAAAAAACTAATACTAAAACAAATAAAAACTACACTAAAATGACACATTCCCCCCCCCAAAAAAAATGCTCTTAAAACTCATTAAAACTAACTGAATTGAATAAAAAGCCAAAGCAAAATAGAAAGTAACTACTATCAAAAAATCTCGAACCGTTATAATCCAATTTCGTTATGTAAATAACACACTCTTGACATGTAATTTTCCTTTTTTTAGGGGCGCTGCTTTAACGGGAGATGCAAAACCAAAGACAAACAGTGCAAGTACATTTGGGGAGAGAGTAAGTCAAAGACAGTTTTCTTATTTTTGGTTCATTCAATGTTTCTGTGTTGTAGTCATTCATATACCACACAAAGAGTGTTCAATACACAAAGTACATCCACACACATAACACCCTCCATTTTTTTTGGTAGGTCAACACACTACGCATATTGTCGTCATCACATGCAAAAACAATGATGTCCAATCATACACATAACGTAAACACGCCAGCATGCTTGATACACAAATCGTACTGTCAAATCTGTGACTTTGTGTCATGTGGTCCAACATTCAGAGGCCACGGCGGCTGATAAATTCTGTTATGAGAAGCTCAACATTGAAGGCACCGAGAAGGGCAACTGCGGGCGGGAAAGAGACACGTGGATCCAGTGTAACAAGCAGTAAGTTAACATATGTGAAGCTTTTCTGCTCATCTGCTCTGCATTGACTAATTTGCACCGCCGTCTCTCAGGGACGTTCACTGTGGTTATCTGCTATGCTCCAACATCTCACCTGCTCCGCGACTAGGGGAACTGCAGGGAGGCCTGACGTCCTTCTCAGTGGCAAGACATAGTGCCTCTCTGGACTGCAGGTATGGAGTCGTTGCGATCCACAGTAGGAACACAACCCGCCGTATCAATTGTGCGTGTGTGTATGTGCCTGTGTGTGTGTGTGTGTGTGTGTGTGTGTGTGTGTGTGTGTGTGTGTGTCAGTGGAGCTCACGTGATAATCGATGGAGACACCGACCTGGGCTACGTGGAGGATGGCACGGTCTGCGGGACAGACCGCATCTGTTTCAACCACAAATGTCTCCCCATCCAGCAGTTCAACTTCAGCATCTGCCCCGGAACCACCGACAAAATCATCTGCTCAGGACACGGGGTAAGGAATAAAGCACCCACCCATGAAGCCATTCATGAATCATTCACTGCCAGTCCCAAAATTATTCGGCAATTGATAATATGACGTGGAGCGCCATTCCCGAATTTGTTCGGGTTTTGGTTTTTCTGGCTAGATAGCTCGCGAGTTATCTAGCGAGCTATCTATTAGATATCTGGCTGGCTAGCAAGCTAGCTATTAGCTATCTATTAGCTGGTTCGTTAGCTTTCTATGAGTGGGTTGAGTGAACGCTGGCGCGTGTGGCTGCCGCTGCTCACCCACAGAAAAACTTATCCTGTGACTGTAAAGTGACCTTGAGAGTTTTCAAAGGCGCTTATAAATGACATGTATTATTATTATTATTAGTAGTAGTAGTAGTAGTATTAGTATTAGTATTAGTATTAGTATTAGTATTAGTATTAGTATTAGTATTAGTATTAGTATTAGTATTATGACACGAGGAACATCCAATATGGCCGTAACTCTACGGTTGCCACGGTAGCATTTCAATATGCCTTCAAAATAATTCATTTTTTTAACTCATTCGGGATTCGTTTTAGCACTAACCTAACTACGTGACCGAAAAGAGCGTTAAAGTTATAACATAAAGGGATGTACCGTATTTATCGTATAAGGCGCACACAAAAGCCTTAATTTTCTTCAAAAGATGACCGTATCCACCGGTGCGCCTTATATGTGACGTAATATTGACCCACTACAGGTCTCACAACTGCTGTCAGCAGCCACCGACTCCTGTATATGATAGCTGTCCATGTCCAACAGCTTTGTTGCAGCTTCAGCTGTTGTTAAAGCGCGAAACTGTATAAATCAATATGTATTGTATTGTATTGTATTGTATTGTATTGTAGTTTATTGTAAAATATACCCATATTTATGTCATCACATAACAACAAGAAAAAGAAGGAAAAAAACAACCCTCTTTTGCTTAATGCTAACAGCAATGCAAATTACCATCAACACGCTCATGAATAGCATGGGTGTCCTTGTGTTATAACTCTTGAAGCAATGCGTATATAAAGACAAATGGTGAAGCAGCACATGTAGACAGACAATACAACAACATCCACAGTATGTGTGGTTTTTCTTCTGTGAAGAACTGCAAATATTCCTGCATCTTCACAAGGAGTGACCGGTTTCATCAATATATAGTATGTTTATTTTTAATGTGATACTGCCTGGAGACCAAGTAACACATTTCATTTAACTAAAAAAAAAATGTGGAAAAACCTTGAAGTGTTTTGCCTGTTCAATTTGTCTTGTAACAAGTTTACAGTAAAGAACCACGACTTCATTTGGATACAGGTGTGCAGTAATGAACTCAAGTGTGTGTGTTACCTGGGCTGGGCCGGAGACGACTGTAACTCCACGTCGCCTCTCAGTTATCTTGTGGTGGGACCCACAGCCTCAGTTTCAGGTAGCGCATGGTATTTTTGGCTATCTATTTACTAATCTCATCCATGTGTGTTTTTTATTTATTCCCTTGTCAAACAAAACACATTTTTTGTATGTTGCTCTTGTTGACTACTTTGTGCTTTTGGTTCACTGTCCATCATCATTTGTTGTTTTTTGATTTTTTGTTTGTTTGTTTGTTTACATCCATTCTTTGTCAACAGGCCAGTGTCTCTGACAGCGCAACTTGAGGTTAGATTTGAGTTCTTTTTTTGTTGCTTGTACAGTGATACCTCAGTTTACGAACTTCATTGGTTCCCAGAAGTGTGTGTAAGGAGAAAAGTTCATCTGCCAAACATTTATTGCCCATAAGAACCATTAAAAATGAGAATAATACATTTCCAGGTCCCCATAAAACATAATTTTCTACTAAATAAGATACACAAGATATACCTTATTTTATGTAGAATTAATGTGCTATTGGATTGGATATTGGATATGCCTTTATTAGTCTCACAGTGGAGAAATTTACATTTCACAGCAGCAAAGTTTTGTATTGGATGGATTGTAATTAAAGAAATAAACTGTACTGAATAATAAATTCATTTTAGTTACCTTTGTGATGGTCATTGATGTACTTGCCTCTTGATGTTATCCGAGTGAAGTTGCCGTGCTTTCTCGGCGATAATACCCTCACTCACACTGTCCCCTGCTAGCTGCTTTTCGTTAATCCAAATCAACAGAAGTTTTTCAACCTCTTCTATTGCCTAAGAGCGTTGCTTAGGCAACACAGAAACAGCCGTAGCAATGGTCGACTTAGCATACTGGTATTAGGACGCTAAGTCACACAAACGCACACCTCGTTCGTGGTTTTCGATGATCTCCTTCTGCTCGACCGTAACTTTCTTTTGTGTCCTCTTCGGCTTAACACTAGCCTGTGGTGGGGTCTTTTTTGGTCCCACAATAGCAAAAGTACTCCACTCGATAACAAACTACTTCTGCACTCAAAGATAGTAGCTGTGGAAAACTAGTCCGCCAGCCACTGTGGCGCTGTTCGACCGTGCGGTTTGGTTTGTCCGCCGAAAACTAGTTCGTAGGCCAAGATTATATTCTCGCGAATTTAATGTTTGTAAAGTGAAGCTTCGTGAGCTAAAGCGTTCGTAAGCCGAGGTATCACTGTAATTTACTTATCATTTCCCGAGTCTTCCTTCCCACTCCCTCCATCCCGAATTCAAATATGTGACCTTTTCCATGATCCGGGAGCCTACCAACTTCCTTCAGAATAGAAAGAATGAGAAAACAACAGCGCTTTCAACCCACTGTCCCTCTTTTTGCTCCACTGACACTTTCCTTACCAAGTGTGCTTTCTTGTTGTGTGGTTCTGATTGTACTCGAACGCCTTGAAACTCCAACGGCAATAACAGAAATATGTCCGCCTGTCTCTGTACGTTAGGCATCACCAGTACCAACATCATCATCAGTGCCATTGTTGGCTCCATCCTCGTCCTTGCCCTCATCCTAGCTGTCACGACCTGGTGCTACAAGTGAGTGATGATACAACACATCACCAAATTCTTAACTACAGGAGCTTTATGAGGAACACCTATACAGTCCAAATAGAATTTAGGAAATCCAATCATGTGAATCTTTGAAGGACGTTTATGGAGGGCCACAGTACATTGAATACATTTATTATTGTGGTTATAGTTCACTGTTGTGTTAAAACAGCACTCTCAAAGGGAGGTGGTGACCTCAAGTGGTCAGCTTTAATATCACCAGTTAATAATAATAATAATAATAATAATAATAATAATAATAATAATAATAATAATACATTTCATTTCTAAGCGCCTTTCAAAACTCTCAAGGTCACTTTAAAGTCACAGGATCGTTTTTTTCTGCGGGTGAGAAGCGGTAGCCACATGCGCCAGCGTTCACTCAACCCGGAAGTAACTGAAATAGCTAGAAAGCTGGCCCGCTAGCTAACAGATAGCTAATAAATAGCCAGCTACATAGCTAGCTATCTAGACAGATAGCCAATAGATAGTAAATTCATTGCCAGCTAGACAGTTAGCTAACTAGCTAGATAGCCATATAGCTAATAAATAGCAAGCTACATGTGCTAATAGATAGCAAAGGGATAGCAAATAGATAGCCAGCTAGGTAGCTAGCTAATAGATAGCAAATAGCTAGCTAGGTAGCTAGCTAATAGATAGCGAATAGATGTCTGCGCAGTCCGATTGGCCTTTTGTATGTTAAATACACTTCAGTTATATTTAGTTTTTTAACTCATTCACTGCCATTTTGTGACGTGCTGCGCCATTCCCGAATTTGGTCAGTTTTTGTTTTTGTTTTTTTTTCCAAGGTGTAGTGGAAGGGAAAAAAAAAACAAAAACAAAAACTGAGGGGCAGCATTTGCTTTTTGTCCATTGTTAGCGCTTTGTTACAGCTTCAGCTGTAGTGCTATATAAATCAATATGTATTTATTGTATTGTTTTTTGTACAGCCGCATTTCAAGTTCAGATAACTCCAGACCCATATAATTTAGGAATTCACTCTTTATTTTCTGATGAAAGAAGAAAGTCTATGGTTTCTTACGCTTAATTGAATGTTTATGTAGTCCTAAAACTCAATATTCTGTGGGTCTTGCAATTTGAGTGAAATGACAAAAACCCTTATTTAGTAGTATTTACAGTGACTGACGTCACTGAGTATTTAGTATTTATTTATACTTCATTTAGGCCAACTATTTGAGTGTCTTTAAATGTTAGTCATGTTGCTGCTAAAATGTAATTAATGGTGTGTTTGTATGAGCACTGTTCTTCGTCTTAACCCGGGAGGACAATATAAGGCTATGAGCTACGATAATAAAAAAATGCGGACATGTTTCAACAAATTAGGCAGCGGCCATGTGCCAATGCTGAGTAATGTTCTGCCTCTTCACAGGAGGTATAAGCAGAGATGCTACGTGGAGTCAGAGGTTCACCGAAGATTCTGCCGGTTTGTTCACTCAACAATATTTTCTCATTTTCATGCTCATTTCCTGCTGTGACCCCGTGCATGAAGGTTTTTTTCCTTCTGGAGCTAAACTAGCTTAAAATATGAGACTGGGATTGCAACTTTTCGCAGTGCCAATTCAACAGCGCTAAATTAGCAAGGTTATAGTTAATGCATACTAACCAACGATCCAAAAGCTAACATTAATAACACGTTTTTGTTCATTAAATGAAGTAAAAATTACAGTGCTTTAAAAAAGAACTTACTAATTCTACTTTATTCATTCAAAGACTAAAATTAAGGTGTCATTTTGTGTTTGTTTTTATATTAGCAGTTCAAGTGTATATAGTGTGTGCATGGTGTCATCGCTTGCCAAAGAGGATGAACACCATGCACACACTATATAAACACAAAAAGAAAACAAATCTTTAATTATATACACATGTATATTTTTTCAATGTTCTTTTTCAATTCACGTACATTTTAATTATTTTTTTTTACAATAAAGTGACTTTCTCCAAATTGAAAAAGCCATAATTTATTTTCGGTATATTGCAGGAAAATACATAAAGCAAACATTCTATGTATGTACAGTACACGCATGTACAGAACTGTTGTCTGTTGTATGCGCAGTCAAATGCCGCCGGGTGACTATGTGACAAAGCCGAGCGACGCCGATTCTTTCTACAGCGACATGCCACCCGGTGTGAGCACAAACTCGGGCTGCAGCTCGAAGAAGAGGTCAGCGTGTCTGTCGCACCTTCAGATATGCACCTTGTCCTTCACTCCTTCCATCCCATCCATTACACAGAACATCTCACTGTTTGGCTTCAGGTGCGCCATCTTGCCATCTTTCATTCATTCTCTCACTGCTGTGTGTGTATGTGTGTGTGTGTGCGTGCGTGTGTGTGTGTGTGTGTGTGTGTGTGTGTGTGCGTGTGTGTGTGTGTGTGTGTGTGTGTGTGTGTGTGTGTGTGTGTGTGTGTGTGTGTGTGTGCGAGTGAGTATGTGTGTGTGTGTGTGTGTGTGCGCGTGCGCGTGCGCGTGTGTGTGTGTGTGTGTGTGTGTGTGTGTGTGTGTGTGTGTGTGTGTGTGTGTGTGTGTGTGTGTGTGTACTCACAAAATGAATATTTCATCAGAATCAGAAAACCTTTATTCGTCCCACAATGGGGAAATTTGCAGTATTTCATGGAATACCACAGAACAAAAAAATGTCTCCAAAAATGTATAAAATGTCGCTGCTGTCCTTAGCAATGAATCAAATTCATAACCACATTGCAAAGGCTGCAGTTTAAAAAAAAGTTTTGTCGGTTGGCCAGTGTCTTGTCACTTCTTTATCTTTTTAATGTGTCAGTCTGGTGATCATTTTGTCAGTCCGACACAAATCACATTTGTATTAATATCAATATGTGTATGTGTGTGTGTGTGTGTGTGCGTGTGTGTGTGTGTGTGTGTGTGTGTGTGTGTGTGTGTGTGTGTGTGCGTGTGCGTGCGTGTGTGTCTAGATCAAATGGTCTATCCCACTCGTGGAGTGAGAGAATCCCAGACGCCAAACACATCTCTGACATTTGTGAAAACGGCCGTCCAAGGAGCAACTCCTGGCAAGGTAACAGCTGACAAATGCCGCAGGACGTCACCTTTGCCGTACGCATTATGACTTTTACCTTTTTCTATTGCCAGGCAACATAAGTGGCCATCGCAAAAAACTGAAAGGAAAGAAGTTCCGTGCTCGCTCAAACTCTACAGAGTAAGTCCCCAACACCCCCATATATACATATACGAATATCTTTTGCATTCTAGATGAACCCTCAAGATTTTTTGTATTAGTATTATTATTTTTTTTATTTTCATAATCCTCTCCGCATTAACTGTCACAATTTCCAAGGTGGTGGTATTTGCCAAATTATATGAAATAAAGTCGGCAGGAACAAAATCTCAAACAACAGTCATCAGAACAGAAAGGTCCAAAGTAGTAGACAAAACCATGAGTAGAACATGACAAGACGAAACAAACCTGACAAGGGTGAAACAAACAATGACCCGGCACTGAATGGTGTGCCGGGATTCCTTTTAACCGCCACTGATTAAAACACCTGTGCAGCTGCAGGTGGGCCCGATAGTTCCATCCGTTGGTCGCAAACCAAAACTCGACTATAACACCAGTTTTTTTAATATCCAACAAATATATTGGACACAATTCCAAGTGGTGTTTTCAGCCAACATATTCGTGACACCCCCCCCCCCCTACCCCCCTCCCAAAAAAGGAAAAATCATGATGGCCCTTTGTCAAATTGGAGGGAACAGCCCCATATAACAAAACTGGCACAAAACGTTCAGATTCGTGTAAAATACAGAACCCCTCTAATAGAACAGCTGAACTTTATTTTTTTTTTCTCACTTGAATAGTACACATTATAGGTCACATTATTGGTGAAAAGGTTCGACAATGATCGTAGACCTTGATTTCGATATTTTGAATAGAGGTACAGTGAGACCTCAACTTACGAACTTAATTGGTTCCCAGACAGAGTGTGTAAGGCGAAAAGTGTGTATCTCGAAAAAAAAATCCCATAGGAAACCATTGAAATGGGAATAATCCCAATTCCATAAAATATACTTTTCAACTAAATAAGCCTTAAAACTACACACAACATACCTTATTCTATGTATAATAAATGTGATATTGTATTGTAATGAAAGAAATACACTGCATTGCATCATAAAGTCACTTTATTTACATTTATGATGGTCATTTATGGCTTGATGGAATGGCGTTGGAGGTCGAAGGTCAAAGGGAATTGCTGTTTGGAAAGAGAGGCGCATTACATGACGACTGTGATTAAAGAAATAAACTGTGCTGTAAAATAAAGTTTTATTTATCTTTTTGATGGTCGTTGATGGCTTATGGAAGGAGAGTCACCTTCCATAAGGACTGTTGGTAACTTAACCTTTGGTGCTGTTCGGTCGTGTGCTTCCGCCGAAGATCACTTCGCCAGCCGTGGTGGGTGTGTATTATGAAAATAGTGCTTATTATAAGGTTTAATTTTCATAAATTTGACGTTTGTAAGACAAAAAGTTTGTAAGTTGAGGTGTTTGTAAGTTGAGGTCTCACTGTATGTCCACTTTAGTTGCACATTTGTTATTTACCGTATGCCTGTGAATGCATCGTGATGACGCCTCCTGTGCGCAGAGGATGTGTTTGGCATCACAAGGAATTTGCATCTCTTTGCATAGCAAGCATGCCACTGACATTGGCATGCTCTATGCAGGGTGGCGTGTGTATGTGTGCGCGTGTGTGTATTTATACGTGTGATGTTTCTTTTCATCCATAAAGTTCATTCGCTGTTCAGCTGCATCGTGCTGCCTGTTGAGGATGTCACTGCTCTGCTCTCTTAAAATGTCTCCTCTTCCTACCTCCCTCACTCCCTCCCCCCCAAACCTCGCTCCTTTTCTATCCTTTTCCATTCTTTCCTTCCCTCTCCTCTCCCATTGAGACTATCACCCTCCTCCCCTCCCACAGGTATTTAACCCCTCACGACAAAACAGACTATTATGATGTAACTAAATGGGTAGAAGATGTGAATAAAAACACACGAGGATCGTACCTTAGGTATTATCTCAGACTGTCTCATCCCTCATCCTTTTTCCTTCCCGTCGCTTTCTTTGCTTTCATTTACGGCTTGGGCAAACTAAATGGAATTACTACATTACAACAACAACAAAAAAATGTTCCTGAATGGGATTGCTGCGACACATTCAAGATATCATTTTTTTCCTTGTTATTATGGCTTTTTATGTCTATTTAGGTTGAATATGAGTGTTTGTGTTCACTTTCTCACCCCCCCCCCCCCCACGCCACCCCCGCCCTTCATTGTTGTCGTGTCCTGTGTGTGTGTCACCGTATGTCCAACACATTGTGTCCCCTTTGACCACCACTAGCAGGTTGCCACTATGAACCTCGTGCCCACCATTTTGTTGTTTCCATAACAACAGAGGAAAGATAGTGGAGAAGAGAGGGGGGTGGTGCGGTACTCATCCACTGTCATTTCCGCTTGGTTATATTAAAATATTTTTTTTTAAATTGGTCGCGACGCATTCCTGAAGTTTATTCACAGGCAATAAGCAGACTTTTTTTGTTAAAGGGTAATTATTTGGGAGTTATTTATGAAATGAACCGGTGTAAAAACAAAGGTTTAATCAAATACAGTAAAGTCTCGTTATATCGATATCGGTTATATCGATAGTACTGCTTATTACGATACTATTTCTATGAACGCAAGGAGAAAATTTACATGCCGCAGGATCGGATATATCGATAGTCCGGTTATATCGATATTTTTTCCGACTCCCGAGAATATCGACATAACGAGACTTTACTGTATATATTTTTGCGAATAGTATATGTAAAGTTGGAACTTGAAACATTCTGCATTAAGCACGTTACAAAACTAGATACGCTCTCAGATGGGAATTTGGCAATTTATTTTTACTGTTTTTATAGCCCATGTGTAGTTTAATTGGATTGCATTAGCCTTTATTAGTCTTGCTGTGGATAAATTAAATTTCACAGCAGCAAAGTGATGAAAGTAAGAGGAAAGGACAGGAAGAAGAAAAACAAAATACAGGAGTTGCTGTAGAGGCAGCCACTCTTGTGGCGCCATCTTGAAGTCAAAAGAAAAAAAACTAAATAACAAATAACATGACAACACAAAGACAATGACAGTTATTCAATCTCCAGCACTTTCTGCACAATCTATGTCGTATGAAGCAGTTCTAGATGAAAGAGTAGTGGATCGAAGCGTCCTTTCCACCAGTGGATCAGGGATGTCATGGTGGAATGTGCCTGTCTGCTTCAAGCTAAATGTTGAAAGCAAACATGAAGCTGTCACATCTCCCGTCCCACGTAAATCCGCTTCAATTCCAAGCGGCGACAGTTCCACATACACATCAGCGCTCCTTTTTTCAAATCGCGGGCTCCTCAAGCCAAGCATCCATCCAGCCGCAGACTATCCAACAGCACCGACCTTTTCGCTGAATAAAGTGGGGCTGTGGAAATACTGCCCAATACAGGCGCAAAAAAGCACAATGACAGAAAATCAAAAACAGTACTGGCATAGTCATACTGCCCAAAAGGCACAACCGCTCAGCAGAGTCTCGTCCTTGATGAATGTCGTGGCCAAAAATGCTGAAAAACAATCTGTATCTGTTCCTAGCGACGCACAACAACACAAAGTGACAAAAGAAAACACAAAAACAAACAACAAAAAGCAAGGCTCGTGAGATCACTTGCTGACGGCTGCCTACTTGGGCGCCATCTTGGACTTCCTGTACATCCTGGACATAGAAAATTGAAATTAAGACAGCATGTCGCCTTTCGTCACTCTCTCTCCTCCACAATGTTAATCTGTTATTAGGCTCAGGTTCATTGTGGCTACCCCATCTGTTAGATTTGTCTCCTCTGGGCCTGCTCTCGCTCTTTTCCCAGCACTGCTCACATGTGCTCTGTCCTCACAGTCAGCACTCCTTTACGTTGGATGACACTTTTGGGGTGATTGATGTTGCTATCATCTAAAATGAAAAATAACAAAAAAAGGCTTTGCCGTGAGGGAACACGAGTGAGGTGACACTGCTGGGAACTGACTTGCACTTTGCTGATGATAATTTGGTGTGTGTGTGTGTGTGTGTGTGTGCTTCGGCTGACAAGCCAGAGCAGCGTTTCGGGGGAACCTTTGACAATTGTATTGAATCCAAATCCTACTCTCGTTTTGGATTTTTTGGGGAAATAACATCATTCATTCCCCCCCCCCCCCACAGGACCCTTTCCCCAGCCAAGTCTCCCACTTCCTCAACAGGATCCATTGCATCCAGCAGGAGGTACCCTTACCCCATGCCGCCTCTGCCCGACGACCAGCGAAAAGCAAATAGGCAGAGCGCCCGGGTCAGTTGTTAAGCTGTCTGTGTAAAATTTGGAAAATGGCTTCCTGTGTTTGATGATGTCATGAACAAATGACCCAAAAAATGCAGGCAGGAGGTACGAGCTGGGTGTATTTGACAAATTGTATGAAATAAAGTCAGCAGGAGCAAAATCTCAAACAACTAAGTCATCAGATGAAAAATGTCCAAAGTAGCAAATAAAACCAGTAGTAAAACATGACAAGACGAAACAAACCAGACAGGGTGAAACAATCAACGACCCGACACTGAATGGTGATACCGTGAGTCCTTTTAACTGCCGCTGATCAGAACACCAACACCTGTGCAGCTGCAGGCGGGGCCCTGCAATGCCACAAACTGAAACGTGACAAATACAAAATGTTTTCCTTGACTTTTGATTTAAACACAAGCTATCCGATGAATTTCTTGTGTATATGTAATATCCAGTATACCATATAAAACCATATAACATTTATACGGTTGCATAGTCATAACGGTTCTTTGAGGCAAACTGAAAAGAAGACACCAGTGGTGTGTTTTTTTACACCACAACAAATAACAGCCACCAAAATAAAATAAGTACAATCCAAACCCTTTGAAAAATGTATATTGTACTTTTGATTATCTTAATGTCATGAAATTGCAAAACGATTAACTCCACAAGTAATTTGATTATTTTTATAAGATAAGATAAGAAAGCCTTTAATAGCCCCGCAATGGGGTAATTAGTGCCTTAACTCATTCACCGCCATTCCCGAATTTGTTGAGCAAGCACTGGTCAGACCTCTGGCAATGTTTTTCCGTGCCACGAGGGGGCAGAATTTGCATTTCATACAGCCGCCCCCACTTGCATCTAACTCCAGACCCATATAACTTAGGAATTAACAATGTTTTTTTCTGATCAAAGAAGAGAGTCTAATGTTTTTTTATGCTGCATTGAATGTTTCTGTACTGTCGTCCTAAAACTCAATATTCTGTGGGTCTTGGAATTTGAGTGAAAATGACAAAAACCTTGGCACTGGACACTTTTTTTGCACATCGTCTTGCAGTGAATGAGTTAAGAACAAAAGTCTGAGACACACCATGAAAAAGAAAACCAGAGCTTACTATTGTACGCCAAAAACATTTCAAACACTTAATTCCAACAACTGCTTTAGGTAAATGCAGACAATCCCCTACTTACGAACATTCGAGTTACGAACAATGGTACATACGAACATTTTTGTAGTAACAGATGTAGTAATCTCTCCAGTTGTACATATACATATATTTATAGAGCATGTATTTTATGAAATGTTTATTTTTCAGTACAAACCAATTCAGTTACTTATACAAGCCTTAAACATACTTATTTAATCCTTAAACATACATTCCATCCAAAATATAGCACTGAAGCAACTTACAAACAAATTCACCTTACGAACAACCGTTCGGAACGTATCTTGTTCGTAAGTTGAGGAGGGTCATTATAGGTTTGTAAACACATTTTTCTTCTCTTGTTGTGGCTGCAGCTGTGGGAGACATCAATATAAGCTCAGACGTTTTCAATGAGGACAAGACACGCACACAACAACAAAACAAAATTGACTCCAAAGTTAGACAAAGATGAGTGACAAGCATCTCATCAGTCAAGAGGCTGGGATGAACCAGGAGCGGTGCAGAACTGGAGCACAGACCTAATCCCGTCCACCATCCCAGAAAAAAAACAAAACACCTTGAGCCATCCTTTCCGACTTCACCCCATGTGGTCCACACTTCTTTGCTGCCTCGCTGGATTTCCTGGAGCATTTGTGGTTACAAACACTGATGCATGAAGCAGCTCCAAAGGTAACTTTTGGACAAAATGCATGTGAGGGGCACAAAGTTTCACATTTCTCACTCTTTTTTCATAAAAAAAAAAAAAAAAAACAATATTGCATCATCGCTTATAAAAATGGGAGATGATCATGCAGCCTCCTTGCTGTAAGTTGTGTACATATGTAAAGCAAACTGCATTTTTTTAACCGCTGTGTGATGACTATTGCTGCAGTTTCCATTCACAACAGAATGTACCAATAATTTTGGTCCACTTAGGGTGGCGGGAACAATTTTGGGGCGGACTTTTTTCGAAAGACTCTGTGATCTTAAAAATGGCTGAACCGAAACTGCAATGTGCACCACATAATGATCATGCTAAAGGACTGAAAATGATTCTTTTCAAGAAAAATGTTGGCATGTTATGATAATAGTCATATTTTTCCACAGTTTGAGAGACCCCCTTGAAAAGCCGTCTGTCCCATTTCTCTATGTGTTTGGTGTACCTCTCACTCATCGCGTTATATGCTTTCTTAAATCCACCTTTTAGGCCGAGAATTGACTCCCGTTTCACAATTAGAGCAGAATAGATGTGGTAAAAAGCGGGTGCACACACCCACATTTAACATTGTAGCCCATTTTTGTGTTACTTTTTCATCATGCTGCTGTGGTGTTTGATATCTAGCTCATCATCTGAAAATGTATCAGCAATGAGTACAAATACAACCAATAATGAGAAATTTTATGGTGCAGGAAGGCGGGAAAATGAAGACAGAGAGAGTGGAGTACATACATGCCAACTTGTGATCTCCACAATGGTAAAATGTACAGTGATACCTCGGTTTACGAACCCCTTGGCTTACGAACGTTTCGGTTTACGAACGTGACATTTATGAAAATTTTACCTTGTCATACGAACTTTTTTCGTACACGTGAGTGATGTGTCGTTCGCGAACCAGCCCGTTCTTCCAACAACAAAATGGCAGCCCACTGTTTTTGTCCTCTATTCCCCGCCCCCAGTCTTTGGTTAAAGCCACGTGATTGGTCAAGAACGCAACAGTGAGGGGGTGGTTTAAACATTATAGAGACAGGAGGACAACTGTGATAGAGTTTCAACTTTGATAGTTCAAAGGCAGTGTGTAGGTTAAAATATCCCATCAATCTGGCCCCACAAAGAACCCGCACAAGCCATCTGTACACTTGATGCAAAAAGCTATCAACCCAGCTAAACAGAACACAATTGATGAGGAACTAGGTAAAATTATCGCAGAGAAAGCACCTATAAGGGATCATTCCTCAAGATGGTGAAAGAAGAAGGCTACGTTCCTCATCAAGTGTTTCATGCTGAGGAAACCAGCCACTCCATTCCATCAAGCCATCAACGACCATCACAAAGGTAAATAAAACGACTTTATTATACAGTACAGTTTGTTTCTTTAATTATAATACCATAGCACATTTATTATACATCAAATAAGTTATCTTTTGCGTAGTTTTAAGGCTTAGAAAATTATGTTTTATGGGGACCTGGGAACGGATTGGTCTCGTTTTAATGGTTTCCTATGGGAAATTATTTTTGGGATATACACTTTTCGCCTTAGACACTGTCTGGGAACCAATTAAGTTCGTAAGCCAAGGTATCACTGTATTGCAATTTGTGTTACTTGGATTGTAACAGGAGCAATTGTGATGAATTTCTTAAATTTGTGTTTTTGTTTTTGGATATACCACATTTGAACCGATTTCTAAAATGTGTGAGGAAAAAAAGTGGACCAAATGGAACTAAAAGTCGTCAACAAACGGTTTTGAAGTATGAAGTACCAAGAATGACCTGTAGAGAGCAGCATGGTGCCATGTACAAAAGAGGGAAAAAAACGCAGTCAAAGAACTGCGCGAACGTTCGCTTTTGTGACAGCTACACTTGGTTGCAAACTCTTTTATAATTTGTATTGTGGTGAGTAACTTCACAAAAACATCACAAACACGCAAATCACACCACAAACCAATCTCAAAAATCTCACGGATGGTTTTATTTCACGTTTCAATATCGCTAGTTAGCTAGCGAGCTAATATAGCTAGCAATCTCTTCGATGGTCGAGCACAACTCTTGCAACCGTGAGTGTGTATTTGTTGTTTCTATAAGAATGACCAACCTTTCTTTTAAATTAAAATTATCGTACATTAATGATAAAAGAATTGTCCATGAATAACTGGAAATGACACAATGAAAGTTATTGTAGAAAAATGAAGAATTTGGCAACAAGGCAATTCGTACAATATCTCCTATTTATTACGTATGTCAATATGAATGTAGGTACATTTGCTAACATTGTGAAAGTTAACATTTGAGTTGGTGTTGCGAGCCGCATAAAATGATGTGATGGACTAGTTCCGGCGTCTGGGCCTTGAGTTTGACACCTGTACTCTCCCTGGAAACAAGCTCATTTTATTGTCTTTAAATGTCAACGATGAAATCCAAGCGCGGGGGAAATTGATTAGTTTGCTATTTTAACAGGGCAGTGGATTTTCATGACATTAATTTAATTTTGTACAGTTAATTGTGTCTTTGTGTTTAGCACATTTGTAATTCATGTCTGTTTTAGGCTTTAGCGTTACTCTGAAGGGCACCCACCCGAATTAATATTGAAACCACTGTAGTATATTTTGGATTTAAGTACCTTTGTATTTTTGACATTATGTACAGCAGTAGCGGCTCACCGAAGTCAGTACACAAGTGCTTTGATTTATTGATGACTGACTGACACATTGATTTTATCCATTAGTCACTAATGGACAAAATCAACAGACACGCGTGCAGGACTGCCTGTCCATTGAATGTATCCCCTGGAGCACTCTAAATATCAACACGTCACATCTTTTCATTTAAAAGGAAAGTGTTTGCCCCACTTGTCAGGACACTGTTGTCTTTCGTTTGTGAATTCTTATTTCCTGTATGCTGTACAGATTGATGCAAAATTCAAGGCCCCTATTTTTGTCCTAATTATTCTGTATTGTAATATTTAATATAAAATAAATCTTTCATCGACCCATTTGTTCACTGATATATATCACACATTCCCAGTTTCAAACACATTCCGACCTCAGTTGCTTGTTTACTTCCTCTTTTCAAAAACATTTTTTTAAAAGGTTGTATGTAAGTCACGTTAATCATACAAACATTTTTGAAATAACTTAATATACTGTGTTTTCCGGTGTATAAGGTGCACCCAAAGGCCTTCATTTTCTTCAAAAGATGACCCTGCGCCTTATATGTGAAGTGATATTGAGCCACAACAGGTCTCGCAAACTACTCTTAGCAGCCACCTACTCCATTTCCCCCTGTAGAAGAAGTAGTTTGTTACCCCAACCTTTACTGTAGCACCTTATAACGTGGTGTGCCTTATACAGACGCTCCCCAATTTACGAATGAGATACGTTCTGAACGGTCGTTTGTAAGATGAATTCCTTCGTAAGGTGCTTCAGTGCTATATTTTGTATGGAATGTATGTTTAAGGCTTATATCAGCATGGTTAAGGCTTATATAAGTACTGTATGTTTAAAGCTTGTATTATAAGTAACCTGTATTGGGTTCCATCCATGTGAAATATGAATAAAAGCATAATCATTCAGTGTACAGACGCTCCCCAACTTACGAACGGGATATGTTCCGAACGGTCGTTTGTAAGGTGAATTCGTTCGTAAGGTGAATTTGTTCGTAAGTTGTTTCAGTGTTATATTTTGTGTGGAATGTATCAGTGTCTGACATATTGTCTACGCTCGGGGCGTACAGATTTTACGTTGGGCGTACAACTTCCAAAATGTCTCCGCCTGGGTGGCCGACAACTTTTTCAAGAAAAAAAACCAAAAGATTTTCCTTCTGCAATGTGCATATTCGGCAGCCAATCAGAAGCCTGCATCGAATAACTTTGTGCTTCCGTACTTTCCTGAGCGTCCATAGCCCCAGAAGAAAGATTCAAAAGAAGCTCACAAAATTTATGACGCTACAAAACGGAAACGTACATTAAAAGCATCGTGGAAATTGGAGTTCACGCTTGTAGCAGACGACACAACGCAAACATTGCATTGTGCAACATGCCGAACAGTGTATGGACAAACGACAACTGGAGCAAAATCATCAGCAAGGTAGGTACAGTTTAAAGTGTTGTTGTGTTATATATTCTGATTGTCAATCCTTAATACTTTGCAACAATGTTTTTTTGTCTGATTGTGTTTGAAGTTGTGAAAAATGGGGCAGGCAACTTTATGGTTGGGAGGCAACTTTTCTGGTGTCCGGTAACCTTTAACGTTTATACAAGTATGTTTAAAGGACAACCGACACCACTTTTTTGTTTCCTAACTGACATCAAAAAAGTTTTATAGCATTAAAAATACCAAAAACACACAGGATGATATTTTTAGTCAAATGCAAAACACCAATAAAAATGACTTAAATTGTCACAAAACTACTTCAAATTGAACCCGGAAGTGGCCAGTTTCAGAAGGTCCCGCCTCCTTGTTCGTGATGTGAGAATCAAAACAATGGCTTCAGATTCGGAAAAGATGCTTTCTTGTTACTCATCCAGTTATGAATATGATTCAAATAGTTCTGAAGAGGAAGGCATAAATGTTTGCAATCGATTAAAGAAGCTATTCCCTGTCATTTTGAGGCATCTGGATAGAATGTAGCACCTAGAAAATGCAGAAGATGGCGCCAAACTCCGTTGGAAATGGGCTGATTTGTCTGCTTGGAATTTGTGTCAGCGAATATCAAATAGTAGTCTTGGTGCAACACACGACGATTCACCATCCTGTTATTTTTGTGTTTTCCTTCTAATTTCGCCATCAACACGAAGTTTTCAGACCAAACAAAGTACCCAAAATGCATTGTGTGTCGCTTTCTCAGTCAGGGACGTTCCAAACGTGACGTCACGTGGGGATCGTCATCAACTCGGAAACAAGTCTTCCTGAATATTCAGTATGAGTCTTAAAACATAAAATTTAGCTATATGCCGTGGAATCTTTGTAAAATACGCTCAGTAGAAGTCATTTGAAGCGATTTTACAAATTATGGACACAACTTGTCCGGAGGCGTCGGTTGTCCTTTCAAGCTTGTATAAATAATCTGTATTGGGTTGTACTGAAAAATAAACATTTAATAAAATATGTTCAATAAAGATATGTACACGTACAACTGGAGCAAATACTACATATGTAACTATAAAAATGTTCGTCTGTACCGTTGTTCGTAAGTAGGGGACTGTCTGTGTTAGGAAAACTTTGATCTATTTATATATATTTGGAAAACTTTTTTTCTTCATTCAGGATGCACCTTATATATGAAAAAGTTTGAAAATACACCATTCATTGGGGGTGCACCTTATACTCCAGTGCGCCTTTATACACCGGAAAATACAGCAGTTTATATTTTCTATTATGTGATGTGTGATGACTATTTTTTAAGGTCTTGTGAAAGGAAAATCTTTATAAAATTGATTTAATAGATATATCGGGGTAACTGAGTGAAATCCATACAGGGAAAGAAGAATCAAGATAATATATCAGAGAAATAGTTGACAACAATACACAAATATCAAATATCTCCCAAGCGTCGCTGTTCATGTTCATGACAGCTGCCGAAGGAGTTCCAGTCTTTGTAGCCGGAACTCCTCAGTGGCCTCGGAGGCCTCTTCCTCCAACGACTCTCGGATGAAAGCTTTCAGGCGGTCGATGCCAAGCCCGGTGGTGGCGGAGGTAGGAATCACGTGCCTGAACGCCAAATGACTTTTCGGCGTCATGTCATTGGGTAACGTATGGCAGAACTCTGCATCACACAGACAGTTTCTTACATCTGTTCCACTAAAGTTAATCGTAGCCTTATACCGTGATATCTTGGCTTACGAACTTAATTGGTTCCCAGACAGAGTGTGTAAGGCGAAAAGTGTGTATCCGCAAAAATAATTTCCCATAGGAAACCATTAAAATGAGAATAATCCGTTCCCAGTTCCCCATTAAACATAATTTTCTACTTTCTAATTTTCTAAGCCTTAAAACTGGACAAAATATACCTTATTTTTTGGTATAATAAATGTGATATGGTATTATAATTAAAGAAATAAACTGTACTTTACAATAAAGTCGTTTTATTTACCTTTGTGATGGTCGTTGATGGCTTGATGGAATGGAGTGGCCGGTTTCCTCAGCATGAAACACTTGATGAGGAACGTAGCCTTCTTCAGAATCAGAATCAGAATCAGAATCATCTTTATTGCCAAGTATGTAGAACACACAAGGAATTTGTTTCCGGTAGAACACGCTGCACTAGTATCGTTGTTAAAAAAAAAAAAAAACTGCTAAGTGGCACTATACAGTTCCATTTTGGCTACTGTTGAAAGAGTTCAAAGAGTTAATGGCTTGGGGGAAGAAGCTGTTTAAATGTCTGCTGGATTTGGTGCGCATGGATCGGTAGCGCCTGCCTGAGGGGAGTAGCTGGAAAAGGTGGTGGGCAGGGTGCGGAGGGTCCAGTAGGATTTTCCGCGCCCTAGTTTGGATTCTTGCAGTGTGCAAGTCCTCGAGAGTGGGTAGGGCGGTGCCAATGATTTTTTCTTTCACCATCTTGAGGAATGATCCCTTATAGGTGCTTTCTCTGCGATAATTTTACCTACTTCCTCATCAATTGTGTTCTGTTTAGCTGGGTTGATAGCTTTTTGCATCAAGTGTACAGATGGCTTGTGCGGGTTCTTTGTGGGGCCAGATTGATGGGATATTTTAACCTTGCAGCCTACACTCTGCCTTTGAACTATCACAGTTGAAACAAGTCCAAATGTCACTGTTTTATATCCATTTTCTCACTCTGTTGTCTGCCCGTCTCTTTCATGTTTAAACCCTGCCCCTCACTGCTGCGTTCTTGACCAATCACGTGGCTTTAACCGACGACTGGGGGCGGGGAACAGAGGACCAAAACAACCCGGCTGCCATTTTCTTCATCACTCATTGTGGCAGCCTGGTGTGTATCCCGAAAAATAGTTCGTATGCCAAGGTCAAATTTTCATAAATTTAATGTTCGTAAACCGAAAAGTTCGTCAGCCAAGGGGTTCACAAACCGAGGTATCACTCTACGTTTACCTTCGGAGTTGAGGAGTTGCTCTTTCAGCTGTTCTAGTTTGTAGTCGGCGTCGGGCAAGTCCATCTTGTTGACCACCAGTAGGGCTGGTTTGCTTACAAGCTCCTCCTTGTAAAGCTCCAACTCCTGGAGCGCAAACAGGAAACACGAGTCAGGATTTAATTTGAGGAAAAAGACTGATAATAATAATAATAATAATAATAATAATAATAATAATAATAATACATTTGATTGATAAGTGCTTTTCAAAGCTCTCAAGGACACTTTACAATCACAAAACAGAGACATAAATAAAACCACAGATAAAATTAAGAACGAGATAAAACTATAGAGAAGGCGATTTAAATAGGTGTGTTTTAAGAAGGGATTTGAAGGTGATGAGTATGACCTTGGTGAGCAACTGCACGGCCTCAAAAGCGGATCTGAACGGCGTTTGATTTCCGAGCTGGAAGCCGCAAACGTCCACCTGGGAAAAAAAGATCACCTTTTCAAACTAAACTGAACGTGAAAACATAACAAATTGATGAATAACTAGTTTTCAAATTTGAAGTTAAAAAAATGACTGCTATTGTGGTTTTCATGGGACAATTTCAAATTTTGGTTCGGACTTCAGCAAGCATGATGACACTTAAAATGCTCAATTTATTTTTGCGGGCCGAATAAAATGATGTGGCCAAATAATAATAATAATAATAAATAATAATAATACATGACATTTTAAGAGCCTTTCAAAGCTCTCAAGGTCACTTTACAGTCACAGGATAAGTTTTTCTGTGGGTGAGCAGCGGCAGACACACGCGCCATCGTTCACTCAACCCGGAAGTAACAAATAGAAAGCTCATAGATAGACAGCTAGCTAGGTAGCCGTATAACTAATAGATAGCCAGCTAGATAGCTAGCGAGCCAGCCAGACAGCTAATACTGTAGATAGCAAATAGATAGCCAGCTATGTAGCTAGCTAGATAGCCAGCCGGGTAGTAATCATAATAATAAATACCATTATAACCACAGTAATAATAATAATAATAATAATAATAATAATAATAATAATAATAATAAATTTCATTTATAAGCGTTTCAAAACCCTCAAGGTCACTTTACAGTGATGGGGATAAGTTTTTCTGTGGGTGAGCAGCGGCAGACACACGCGCCTTGACTTTGACACCTATAGTGTATATGATCACAAAATCAGTGCTCGTAAAAAAAAAATCTGAGAATTTGCATGTTTTCCCAAATCCAAACAAAAAAACAGACAAAAAAAATTATTGAATCTTTATCACCCATCAACTGTTTATGAGATATTCACATTTCACAGACCACAAACAACAGCTGCTTGGTTCGCTCCACATGCTTGAGGAACTGGTGTCCCATCCCTTTGTTCATGTGAGCGCCTTCGATCAATCCCGGGAGGTCGGCAAGAGAGATCTGGACCGGCAAGGAACGACAGACAAGCAATTAATACATGACCAAAAAAAAAGAGTTAATTCCAAAGTTATATGGATCTGGAGTTATCTGAGCTTGAAATGGGGGAAACTGTAGAAAAAGGCAAGGGAAGGGAAAAATCGCTGCCAAAAATCTGACCAGCGCTTTATCGCCAGCCCCCCGCAAGAAAATCTAAACACATTTGGGAATGGCGTACCACGTCAAATTCCCGAATAAATTCGGGAATGGCAGTGAATGAGTTAAGGAATGATGAGGAATTTTTCATACCTGGTTGTGGTCCTCGTACAATAATTTTCCAATCTGGGGCTTCAATGTTGTGACTGTGAAAAAAATGGCACTTGTTAAGATTATGAATGTATAGTTGTAAATATTGCTGGCACTGATAAATACTTTGATGGAGTACGCACATTTATTCAAGATCATTGCATAGACAGACGGCAACCTACTCACAAACATTCAAGTTACCAACAACGGTACATATGAACATGTATGTGTGCTCATCTTCTGAAGCCTTCGACTACATCTTCCAAAAGGAAGTTAAACTTCATTTTATTTATGTACGTAACGTGTACATACTGTGTGTGTGCGTCTCTAACATATGTAGTGTTCTCTCCAGTTGTACATCTTTATAGAGCATATATTTTATAAAATTGTTATTTTTTTTCCAATACAAACCAATACAGGTTACTTATACAAGCCTTAAACATGCTTATATAAACCGTAAACATAGCTATATAAGCCGTTAACATACATTCCATACAAAATATAGCATTGAGGCAACTTACGAACAAATTCAACTTACGAACAAATTTACCTGACGAACGGATCTTGTTTGTAAATTGGGGAGCGTCTTTACACTGAAGGATTATGCTTTTATTCACATTTATATTGTATTTATTTTGAGATACAGTAAAGTCTCGTTATATCGATACCCAAGGGAATCCGAAAAAATATCGATATAACCGGGACTATCGATATATCCGACCCTGTTTGCATGTAATTTTCTCCGTGCGTGCATAGAAATAGTATCGATATAACCGGGACTATTGATATATCCGATATCGATATAACGAGACTTTACTGTATTGTGCTTTAATTCACATGTATATTTTATTCATTTACTCACATTTAATCAAGTTTTAATTTGTGCATTCATCGGTGTTGTAGCTTTAAACTCGTTGGAGTCAGATCGTTTCATATTAGCAGACTGAAAATGTCCACTGGTTTTTTGACCCTCACTAAACAACGGCGAGTTTTGTGCTTTCCCAACAAATGCACGAGACAAACCTTGAACAAAGTGAAAAATGGCCGCTGATAAAAAAAAACCTGGACAGAGTGAAAAACAACCACTGATAGGAAGATAATTACATTGTCTCTATAGTGACCCAGGTATTCGATTTAATGATAGGGGAATGAAATGGAGTGAATTGAAACTACGGCATCCTGGTCTCATCTGAATACTGTTATGTTTAATATCTGATAGAGTGGATCTTGTGACCTCTTAAACGCTGTTTTACCTCTCCTCCATATTTCAGTCTGAACACGCAAGAAGTATTTGGGTAAGCGTAACGTCGGAAGAATTGAAACTTAAAGGACAATTGACGTCACTTTTTTGTTTCTAACTGATCTCAGAAAAACGTTTTATAGCATCTAAAATACCCAAAACACGGAGTATGATATTTTTATTCAAATGCAAAACACCAATAAAAATGACTTAAAGTGCCCAAAATCTGCAAAAAATTGAGCTGCGAATTGGGCATTTTCAGAAAGTCCCGCCCCCAGTTCGTGACGTCACGCCAAGATTGCTGGAGAATCAAAACAATGGCTTCAGATTCGGAGAATATGCTTTCTTGTTACACATCCAGTTATGAATATGATTCATATAGTTCTGAAGAGGAAAGCATACATGTTTGCAATCGATTAAATAATTTATTTTGTGCCATTTTGAGGCAACATTGGGGGGGGGGGGGGAAAGTATCACCAAAAAAAGAGGCAGAAAATGGCGACTAAGCTCCGTGTGACGAATTAATCAGACCGTTTCCACAGGCTGATAAATTCCTTCCATGGAGCTTGGTCACCCTCTTCTGGCTATTTTTGGTGCAACATGACGTTTTCAGATCAAACATGTACAGCAAAATACATTGACGTGATGGAAGGACTGCTACAATGTGTCCTTTTTTCGGTCAGGGGCGTTCCTTCAGTGACGTCACGTACGGACTCGTCACCAACTCAAAAACAAGACTTCCGGAATATTCAGCGTGAGTCTTAAAACATGAAATAAAGCTATATGCGGTGGAATCTTTGTAAAATACGCTCAGTAGAAGTCATTTGAAGCCATTTTACAAATTATGGACACAACTTGTCCGGAGACGTCGGTTGTCCTTTCACTTAATTATGACTTTTTACCCGTTTAAAAAAATACTCAAATCACTTCAACACTTACATGGGTAGCTGCCTATTTGAGGGGTTGCATTAGACAAGGTGGTCAGCAGAGACGACTTTCCCGCATTCGGAAACCTGACGAAGTGAAAAGTTTTCAGAATCCACTTTGTGACTCGATGAAACGTTGTAAGAGACTCTTGACATTGTGCACTCACCCCACCAGGCCCATGTCAGCGATAAGTTTGAGGTCCAGCCGGATAAACCTTGACTGGCCTTTACTGGGTAGGAAGGAGGAGGATAAAGAGCCTCCGTGACCTCCTTTGGCCACCAGCACTCGATTTCCCTCCTCATTCAAGTCTCCTTAAGGGGGGAGCAGCAACACAATCGGCATCAGTGTGTTGCTTTCAAACTTAAATTGCTCCATTTTTAATCCTTGTACAGCTAAGGACGTCTACAAGGTGTGTACATCATGTGCGTAAGAGGAAATGCAAGCAAATGACATGACCTACCGAGTTTCCTGTCATCATCAGTGGTGACTGTGATACCCACAGGAACCAAAATCTCAGCGTCCTTTCCTCTTTGTCCTTTTAGAGAATGCACACTGTTGACAAAGTTCTTATTAGACAAATGTAACAAATCAAACAATTACACACTCTCATTAAAATGTGATTTGAACATCCAGACAATATGCTCCCACCTGCTATTAGCTCCTACATTGGCTACAAAGCGTTTTTGAGGATACTTTTCTTTGACCTTCTTTAAGGTCATGCTCTTTGTGGCAACTACCCAAACGTCTCCCCCGTTTCCTCCGTGGCCCCCAATGCGGGGCAAGCCCATTCCTCCAGTGCCTCCACGGACATACAGTCGAAGGTTATCCACAAAATTTCCATACTGAAAATGATTTTGGAGAAAAAAAACGTCATGAAATGTTACAAAACACACATACAAACATTTTATCACCAATAAAAACAACAATTTCCTGATGTGAGATAGTTCTGTTCCTATTGCTTGCAAATGGAGGCAATGGGTGGTTTTCTGTCCCCCCCAAAAAATATCCTGATTCTGAAGTGAAACTGGACATTTTTAAGGTCTTTTATTGTGGGCAGCCTAAGGGAAAACTGTGGATATGACCATGCCGTCCAACAAACATTTTAAAATGTCAAACGTGTGAAGTGAATGCATTTTCATGAAAAAAATGGAGTGTAAACGTTATTATTTGTGGATCCGCGGGGCATTTTAGAAATACATTTCACAAACTCGTGGAAACTGTTTTAAATAAATGAAAACATGAATAATTATCCATTGTCGTCTTTTAAAAGTTTCAATCGTATGCTCTAAGGGGATAGTAATACAAGGTTTACGTAGATAGCATCGATTCATTGTTTGACATTTTGGAGCTGACAGCTTAGTAGCGAGTCACTAACTAACAAGCGATTGCAATTATTTGCAATCGCAAATAATTAGAAAACTAGAGCACTCGTCCGCTGAGTAATACTTACTTTACGGAAGCAAATTCTACAGAGGTGCACCATTTTTAACGGGCGTTTAGCCGCATGCTACAAACATGCTAACGGCTACACAACATGCACTGAATAGAAGGGCAACCCAGTGGGACGACGCTTCGCCGAAGCAAACGAATGAGGGTTGATCACGTGACCATGTTAGCCGACTAGCGAGCTATGGCGCGTTTGGGAATTTAACTCAAAACTATTCAACTAATAAGTGAGTTAGGTGATTTGGAAAATAACGGATATATAAACATATACTTCTAATTCAAACACACACACACTGACCAAACACTTTAAGGCCAATTTACTTTATGATCACATGTTATAAGGAACATCGCTCTTAAACACGTGATTAAAGTACGTCATGGGAGGCGTGATACACCAATAGCTATGCTGCTGCGTTCGCGTCCGGAAATAGACGTGGTAATTATTAAGTTTACATAAATGCGTTTTATTTAAAACTCAAATACTACCCCAAATTTGATGCGTGGTAAAATATACATTAAGTATACATCTTATGAATTACAATGGTATTAAAACTGAATTTTACAACAAAAACAAAATACGCTGCGAAAGCATGTGAAAAAAATCACCTCGACCATCACGACTGATTTTCGCTGGCCGTCTTCAAATAAGATAGTTGAACACATATATCAATGATTGCTATTTTTATTAATGCAATGTATTTATGTTGATATCACAAAATTGTGATGGTGAAAATCACAAATTGGCGTGTTGACTTGGGCGCGCCGGCATTCGGTGCCCGCTCCCACGTGGAGTCTTGGAGATCATCGGCGAGCACGCGGGTGCGCAGATTTGGATGCAAGAATCGTACGTGAACGCGCCTACACTTGCCGGCGCTAAGGAGATGCGCATGTAACGACGCGTATCATTATTTTTAATCCCACCCGACACGGTCTCACACACGAACGCCGAAGAACGGGTTCATTCTCAGACGATCAGATAGAAGTGCGTGTATAGCGGCGTGTGCTTATAGATCCTCCCACAAGCATCAGCGTATTTAAAAGGCACACACAAACTGCCGTTGGTCGTCATCACAGGACATAGCGTGGAGGAAGAGACACCATCCTAAGAGCGGTAAGAGACGCGCCGTCATTGAATGGGACTTTTCATCGTCCCTGCTTTGACGTTCGACCTCAATGGTGGAATTATGGAGACATGGCTAAGCACTTGACACGCTTCTGAACGGAGATACCATTTAAGTGTAAAGCAAGGTGATGGGAGAGGGGAAAATATCAGTCATGTAACGTTCTTGTTTGTATTTGAATGTGTAGCATGTGCAAAGATGAGGCCTGGAAAGATTTCCTTTCATTTTCCTAATTTCTGTAAGCACTCTGCAGGTGGAGTAGATATGAATAACCCAAGAACACCATGTTCCATTGAAGTCTCAACATTCCGAAGTTGTTTCTTGTAAAACACATTGTAGTGTATACTAATAGCCAGAGTCATTCTATCCGATGCTGGAGTGCAGTCCATTAGTGTCAGGGCAATTATTGGAACGTTATTTGTTGTACCTATGAGTTAAAATGTCTATATGGACCGAGAACTAAAAAAGCAGGAGTACAAAATGTGCATTTTGATCGAACCACCTCAATGGTTCAATTATGGACTATTTGTTGAACATGACGTATTGGCTGCCAATATGTTCTAAAATGAAAACACTTTAGGGGTGCTCGTTGGTTGAGCGATTTGTCAGTTAATTAGACATGTGTTGGTGTTTATTATTGAATGCTTGCATAATCAGAACATGGAAAAAATATGGCGGAAAAATGTCAATGTAGCCTTAGTGTTTGCTGTTGCTAAATTGTGCCAAAAATACCACCTAAATATCAGAATCAGAATCATCTTTATTGGCTAAGTATGTCGTACACACAAGGAATATGTCTCCAGTAGAATATGCTGCACTAGTATCATCATAAAAAATTGCAAATAGGCAGTATACAGTTATATTTGGGTTACTGTTCAGAGAGTTCATGGGGATGGGGGAAGAAGCTATTTAAATGTTTGCTGGATTTGGCGCGCATGGATCGGTAGCGCCTGGCTGAGGGCAGTCGCTGGAAAAGGTGGTGGGCAGGGTGCGGAGGGTCCAGTAGGATTTTCCACACCTTTGTTTGGATTATTGCAGTGTATACAAATAAGTGCTCTTCAAACATGATATGCTATATGTCCCTTAAATGGCAATACTATTGTAAAATATACAGCATAACACGAGCCTAGTCTCAGTAACCAAACCCTAAGGTAATCAAATTTTAACCCCAGTCAACTCTACTTGTACAACGTGCTTAGGAAATTTTGTGCGAATTTAGTAGCGCTATTCTACCTGAGCCAGTTTTGTTTGCAAGGACGGCCTGTTGTGGGAGCGCTAACCTTAGTCATATTCGTCAGACTAATAGTGCGTATACCGGTCAAATTAATCCTACTCCTGGTTAGACTAATCTTAACCCTCATGGTCATAATGACCCTAATCCTTGTCATATGAATTCTAACCTGACTCATACCACCCTTAACCCTTTAATGCACCCTCTAACCTGATAACATGATGAACTGTCTGTTATAATAACCGCTGTCCATGAAAGTCTCACTGGCATGTTTTAAGGGAGACTCGTCATGAGAGTTTACGTTGTGTTAAAGCAAGGGTGTCAAACTCATTTTTTACCGCGGGCCACTTTGTAGTTATGGTTTCCTCTCGGGGTCCGTTATGAATATAATTCATTCACTACCAGACCATGTGCAAAAATGTGCCAGGGTTGTAGGCATTGTCACTTGAATTCCAGGACCCACAGAATATGGAGTTTTAGGACTATACAAAAAAATCAATGCAGCATGAGAAACCTTAGAGTCTCTCCTTTCATCAGAAAAAAAAGAGTTAATTCCTAAATTATATGTGTCTGGAGTTATATGATCTTGAAGTGAGTACAGTACATATTGGTTTATATCGCGCTTTAACAACAGCTGAAGCTGGAACAAAGCGCTAACATGGAAAAGGGGAAATGCTGCCCCCTTGTGGAAAAAAAAAAAAAAAAACATTGCCAGACGCCATGGCTTTATCGGCACCCAAACAAGAAACCGCAAAATGACGCTCTACGTCATATTTTCAATTCCCGAATACATTTGTTAATGGCAGGGAATGAGTTAATCCTCTCCACATATTACATATTGAGCACACAACTGTCACGGTTTGCAAGGTGGTGATGGATGAGGATCCCAAATAAGCAGGCAGGAGGGAGCAGCAGGTAGTATTTGAGAAATTATATTAAAATAAAGCCATCAGGAACAAAATTTAAAACATCAAAGTCATCCGAACAGAAAAGCAGAAAGTATCAAAGAAAACCGTGAGTAAAAATCTGACAAGATGAAACAAACCTGACAGGTGAAGCAAACACATTCAGTACAATACAATGACCCGTCATCGAATGGTTGTGCCGGGAGTCCTTTTAACTGCCACTGATGAAGACGACCAACACCTGTGCAACTGAGGGTGGGGCCGACAGCACTACCCATTGGTCGCCAATCAGAACGTGACAGTCTGCCACTGATTGACACGACCAACACCTGTGCAGCTGCAGGCGGGGCCGACAGCGACACCCGTTGGTCGCCAAACAGAACGTGACAACAACACATTGATGAATAACTAGTTTTCAAGTCAAAAATAATGTCTTATTAATTGTGTTTTACATACGACTATTTGAAATTTTGGTTCAGACTTTAGCAAGCATCATAGAATTTCACAAGTTTGATTTGCTTTCGCGGTCCGAATAAAGTGATGTGGCAGACCCGATTTGGCCCTTGGGCATTAACTTTGACACGTATCCATTAGAGCACAGTCATTTTTTGCCGCGGGCCACAGTGTAGTTACGGTTTCCTCTCGAGGTTATGAATTTGTGGAAACCATTACAATGTTTTATCCCTTCCACATACAGCATTACATACAGAACGCACAACAAATTAATGAATAACCGGTTTTCAAATCTGAAGTCGAGAATAATTACTAATTTACACACAGAAACATGTCAGGTAATTGAACACCTAAAACAGCACTGTCTGTAAGAAAATAATTTGTTGTAAATTAGATGATAAGGAGATAGTATGAACTCAACACAATGAACAACGACTGTTATTGTAGTTTACAGACGACAATTTGAAATTTTGGTGCAAGCATCATTGAGCAAGCATCATGGATTTTCACAAGTTTGATTTGCTATTGCGGGCCGAATAGAATGATGTGGTGGGCCAGATTTGGCCCCCGGGCCTTGACTTTGACACCCGTGCATTAGAAATGGTAAAGATACAAAGAAACTCACTCAGATTAGAGCCCGGAGGACTGATCAGAGGGGATTTGCTTCCCAGTGGGCACACAACGGCATCATCATGTAACACATAAACATGCACGACACACAATAGTAATGTTTCACAACAGGGCCCAGCCTATATAAATGTGATTACAACTACCTTTTATTTGGGAAGCATCACCAGGGTTAAAGAGATGGAATACTGGCTTTAGGCGGTGTTTGATAGGGTGGGCTAGGGGGTGTGGGCACAACGTCAGGAAGAGAAAAGGGTTGGCATTTTATCTTGTGACAGGGTGCTTCCATGTAAAGGGGATTAGATCATGGGATGACAACGACAATATTGCAGTGCATAAACAATGACAGTTTTTGGACAATTTCAAACTGTGCGACTCATAAAATAAATGAATAAAAATACAACAAACACCAACAAGGCTCTGAATTGAATAGCATATTGGAAACATTCACAACTTTTGTGTTCCTTCACAGTGCCAGCTGTGGCTCAGGCTCCCGCCATGCCTCTTCTGGAAGCAACCACACACCCACAAGAACACCCACCCATTTTTCCTGTCATCATCATAGGTACCGTTAATGTATTTGCCACACACCTCACCAAACGCTCACCAGACACCGTCATCATATGAGTTCTTGAGATTGTTCTGTGTATTGTTCCTCTTTCTCCATTCAGGCAACGGACCATCAGGTATTTGTTTGTCGTATCTGCTAAGTGGCAACAAGCCTTACTTTGACCCAACAACGGTCCACCCAAATCCGATACTCTACAGAAAACTGCAGGAGACCCAACATCTTGCTGTCACCGAACAGGTATAAATGGAGAACGGGTAAAAAAAAATATATATATATACAGCGATACCTCAGTTTACAAACTTAATTGGTTCTCAGAAGGTGTGTGTAAGGCGAAAAGTGTGTCTTCCAAACATTAATTTCCCATAGGAAACCATTAAAAATGAGAATAATCCGTTTCCAGGTCCGCATAAAACATAATTTACTCCAAAATAAGCCTTAAAACTACACAAAATATTAATAATATGTTTACTTTTTTATGTATACTAAATGTGCTATTGCAATAAAAAAAGAAATAAACTGTACTGTTAGATAAAGTCGTTTTAGTTACCTTTGTGATGGTCGGTGAAGTTGCCTCTTGATGATATTCGAGTGAAGTTGCCGTGCTTTCTCGGCAATAATACCCTCACTCACACTGTCCCCCGCTAGCTGCTTTTCGTCAATCCAAATCAACAGAAGTTTTTCAACCTCTTCTTTTTACTGAGACCGTTGCTGAGACAACACAGAAACACCCTTAGCCACACATAGCAATGGTCGACTAAGCATACTGGTACTGGGACGCTAAATCACACAAACGCACACCTCGTTCGTGTTTCGCAATAATCTCCTTCTTCTGCTCGACCGTAATTTTGTTTTGTGTCCTCTTCGGGTGAACACTAGCCTGTGGTGGGGTCTTTTTCAGTCCCAAAAAAAACAAAAGTATCCACTTGATAACAAACCACATATGCACTCAAAGAAAGGGTGTGTGGAACAGTAGTCCGGCAGCCACAGTGGCGCTGTTCGGCCGTGTGGTTTGGCGTCCTTCTGCCGAAAAGTAGTCCGCCAGCCATTTTGGCGCTCCACGTGTTTCCCGAAAACTACTTTGTATGCCAAGATTATGTTCTCGCGAATTTAATGTTCGTAAGGTGAAAAGTTCGTTAGCTAAAGTGTTTAGTGGAATTTCACAAGTTTGCTTTGCTTTTGTGGGCCGAATAAAATGATGTGGAGGGCCAGATTTGACCCCCGGGCCTTGACTTTGACACCTGTGCTGTATATGATAGGATTGGATGTGCCTCTATTCGTCTCGCAGTTGAGAAATGTACATTTCACAGCAGCAAAGTTATGAAAGGAAGAGGAAGGGAAAGAAAGAAGTAGAAAAAGAAAATACAGGAGCTCCTGGAAAGGCAGCCACTCTCGCGGCGCCATCTTAAAGTAAAAAAAAACAAAACAAAAGAATAAATAATATGACAACACAAAGACACAGAGAGTCATTCATTCTTCAGCACTTTCTGTGCCCTCTTTGTGACATGAAGCAGTTCTAGATGAAAGAGGATAGGAACAAAGCATGCTTCTCAGCAGTGGATCACGGACGTCATGTTGGAATGTGGAATGATCTCAGGATCGAGTGAAAGCAGACTTGAAATAATCCACGGTGAATCAGAAAATGTATGCTCACAACCTATTCCCATCAAATTCATCCACTTTTTGTTTCCAGGATCTGAAATACTTGAGTGAAGGTCTTGAGGGACGATCAAAGAACCCCGTGGCTGTGCTATTTGACACACTGCTGCACCCAAACGCCGACTACGGCTATGAATACCCTCCGGTGCTTCAGTGGAGGAGGGAGAAACAACAACACATCCCACATCTCGTATTAGGAAGATCAACACCTGGGGGAGCCTGGCATGTGAGTTCTAGCAATCTTTTGTTGACTTCAAAACTTCACTTTGGGCTTTTTTTCTTGTTTTTTGATGAGTCATCGTTTTTTTTTTCTCTTCAGGGAATGGAAGGCTCCATGCTGACACTAAGTCTCGGCATCTGGATGGAGCTTCCCGGAGTCAACTATCGGGATCTGATGGCCGTAAAACGAAGGTACAGTGGGACCTTGGCTTACGAACTTAATCGGGTCCCAGACAGTGTGTAAGGCGAAAAGTGTGTATCCCAAAAAATAATTTCCCATAGGAAACCATTAAAATGAGAATAATCCGTTCCCAGTTCCCCAGAAAACAATTGTCTACTTTGTAATTTTCTAAGCCTTAAAACTACACAAAATATACCTTATTTTATGTATAATAAATGTGCTATGGTATTATAATTAAAGAAATAAACTGTACTGTATTATAAAGTGGTTTTATTTACCTTTGTGATGATCGTTGACTTGATGCAATGGAGTGGCCGGTTTCCTCAGCATTAAACACTTGATGAGGAACGTAACCTTCTTCTTTCACCATCATGATCCCTTGTAGGTGCTTTCTCTGTGATAAGTTTATCTAGTTCCTCATCAATTGTGTTCTGTTTAGCTGGGTTGATAGCTTTTTCAATCAAGTGTGTTGTGCGGGTTATTTGTGGAGCCTAATTGATGGGATATTTTAACCTTGCAGTCTACACTCTGATTTTGAACTATCAAACTTGAATCTCTCTCACTGTCATCTGCCTGCCTCTTTAATGTTTAAACCACCTCCCCTCACTGCTGCGCTCTTGACCAATCACGTGGCTTTCACCGATGACTGGGGGCGGGGAATAGAGGACAAAAAAAGTCGGCAGCCATTTTCTTTTTGAAGAACGGCTTCACTCTCTGTTTGTAAATTCCACCCCCCCCCCCTCACTTCTGCCTTCTTGACCAATCACGTGGCTTTAACCAAAGACTGGGGGCGGGGAATAGAGGAATAAAAGCAGTTGGCTGCCATTTTGTTGTTAGAAGAACGGGCTCGTTCGCGAACGGCACATCACTTATTGGGGCAGCTCCGTGTGTATCCCGAAAAATAGTTTGTATGCCAAGATAAAATTATCATAAATTTAACGTTCGTAAACCGAAAAGTTCGTAAGCCAAAGGGTTCGTAAACCGAGGTATCACTGTACATTCATCGTTTAGTTTTTCTGCCGCTTTGGTTCATTGATATTTTTTTTCTTCTCAGGGATGTCACCAATGACAGAGCCACGCCAGAAGAGATCTCATCCTATTATCGTGACTATGTGAAGCTAAAAGGCCTTCAAAATAATTTTATTGATAACACCTACGTCACCTCAGTCCAAAAACTCTACCGGGGCCATGAAACGGAATATCGGAAAAATGGACACACACGTCTCGGAGACGAAAGAGTGGATGATTGCAGGGATGAGAGCTTTGAGGGTAATGGAGTAGAAAGCATCAGCGAGGGAGGACTGCGGCCTCTCTGGGAAGTCAGGGGCTACCAACAGCTGCAGAACAAAACTCATGTTCCCTTCTCTTTGTTTGCGGAGAACGTGGTCCTGGCCACTGGCGCATCCGATTCACTGGTTCGATTAAACGTGGAGGGAGAAGATCTACCCTTTGTGTACCATAGCGTTTCTGATCTTGGGTTAGCTATTAGCCTCCATAAGCTGGATGGAACCTCAGATCCAATCTTAATAGTCGGGGCCGGCTTAAGCGCCGCAGACGCGGTTCTGTGCGCTTGTAGCAGCAACGTCAGCGTGCTCCATGTCTTTCGAAAGAACGTCGATGACTCCGATCTCATCTTTAAACAGTTGCCAAAGACCTTGTACCCAGAGTATCACAAAGTCTACCACATGATGTGCTCTCAGACCTACACAAACGCAGCTCCGGCATCTCCTTCAAGCAGGGGTCACTCAATGAGCATTGCTTCTTCTGTTTGCGCCAAGATGTGCCCCAAGCCACGGTTAGCGGCTACTAGCGTGACGGCTAACGTGAGAGTCAGCCATTTTTCCGATTACACAAGTTTCCCGGGACACTGCGTGGTTTCCTTACAGTCTGATATGAAGTGCTTACTGCAGGGAAACAATGCCCTGAAGGCATTCAAGATCTCCATGGCCCTGGTACTGATCGGGACTGACCCTAATTTGTTTTTCCTCAAAGACCATGGCCAGTATCTGGCTCAAGACCCCACAAAGCCGATTTCCTGCAAGCAAAACCCCATTGACGTTAACCCGTACACCTTTGAGTGTCGCAATCAGCCTGGGCTGTTTGCCATGGGCCCGTTGGTGGGAGATAACTTTGTTCGCTTTTTGAAGGGTGGCGCTTTAGCCATAGCCGCCTGCCTCCTAAGAAGACTCAAGAAAAAGGGGAAGCTCATTGGTAACGGAGGGAAGAACTTCATTTGAAAGGACGGGATGAAAACAAAAATGCTTGGTTTAAAGTTGTGTCCATAATTTGTAAAATCACTTCAAATGACTTCTAGTGAGCGTATTTTACAAAGATTCCACCACATATAGCTATAGTTTACGTTTTAAGACTCGCGCTAAATATTCAGTAATTCAATCAATATTGTTTTTGGTGACAATTCCTGACGTGACGTCACGTCAGGAACGCCCCTGACCAAGAAAGCGACACACAATGCATTTTAGGTACTTTGTTTGGTCTGAAAACTTCATGTTGGTCCATGTTGATGGCGAAATTAGAAGTAAAACACATAAATAACGCAAAGGTGAATCGTGTGTTGCACCAAGACTACCATTTGATAATAGTTGACACAAATTCCCAGCAGACAAATCAGCACATTTCCAACGGAGCTTGGGCGCCACATTGGAGTCCTGACGGCTCGAATTGATACGGAAAGACTTTTTTAATCGATTGCAAACATTTATGCTTTCCTCTTCAGAACTATTTGAATCATATTCATAACTAGATGAGTAACAAGAAAGCATCTTCTCCGAATCTGAAGCCATTGTTTTGATTCTAGAGCAGAGGTCGGCAACCTTTACGACTCAAAGAGCCATTTGGACCCATTTCCCACAGAAAAGAAAACATTGGGAGCCATAAAATCTTTTTGACATTTAAAATGAAGACAACACTGCATCTTTTCATCATCGTTTTTTACCTTTATATATGAATAAACAAACTATAGTGTGTTGCATTTATGAATCAATGAACTGTTACAGAGAAGCGAAATTACATTTCTGCACGCAACAAAAACATTTTAAACTCCGAAAAAAGACGTTGGGTTGAAGATTACTTTCAAATATAATACTCAATGTCTATTTGACGGCTTCCCGTGCCTGACTATTTCCTGAGCGGCCACAAAACTAGCATATGTAGCTGAATTTGTAGATTTCATCCACTTCATAAAATGATTTTTGCTCTGATCAGCCTTCCGCATCAGTTCCGAAATGGCTCTTTTTCTCTCATCTCCATCCGGATATTTTTGAGCAAAGGCTGTGTGTTTGTTCTGGAAATGTCTTGCGACATTTGACTTTTTGTTGTTTGCTAACTTCTCATTACATATTAAACATACCGGTAAACCCGTCTCGTTAGCAATGAAGGCGAACGAATCTGCCCACGTATCATTAAACGTTCTGTTTTCTTCAGACATTTTTCTTTTCTTAGATTTATCCATAGTTGGCCTACCTGGGGGTCGAAAAATTCAAGAAATCGTGCGCAATTTGGCGGTTGTGACCGGATATACGTCCACTGTCGATGGTTGTGACGTATATTATGAGCGACAAAAAAATTGAATACGTTTTATTTTGTATTATTTATAATCACCATAATCTTCAAATTACATTTTAAAAACGAACAAACTAAAATAATATACATTAAATTAAATACTCATTATTTATTTTCTAAAGCCGCAGGGAGCCGCAGCAGGGGGGTGAAAGAGCCACATGCGGCTCCGGAGCCGCGGGTTGCCGACATCTGTTCTAGAGCAAGGCAAGGTGTGACGTCACGAACAAGGGGGCGGGACCTTCTGAAACACACCATCTCCGAAGTCATTTTGAAGTCGTTTTGGGACACTTTAAGTCATTTTTATTGGTGTTTTGCTTTTGACGAAAAATATCAGTCTGCGTGTTTTGGGTATTTTAGATGCTATAAAACATTTTTCTGATGTCAGTTAGGAAACAAAAAAATGGTGTCAGTTGTTCTTTAAAATCGGAAAGACGGGACCATGTCATTTTATTTTTAGAACAGTGAAAAAAAAAAAATCAGCAGTACATTTCTAAACACCAAAACTTTTGATTTTCTAAAAATCTAAGCTACCGTGTGTTGACATTTGCAATATCTCCCATCCCTTTTTGGAATCTCAAAACTTGAAAGAGTTTTTTTTTTTCCCCCATAATTTTTTTTCTCCTCTACATGTATTTGAATCCAGCTAATGAACATAAGCTATTAATTGTTTTTGTACAGGGCAGTGTCCAAATGTTAAATATGGGCGCTGCCTAACAGTGTAATGTCTCTGAACTAAACTGTTTTGCAAATGGTTTCTCATAAGTTTTATTTTATCATTTTATCAGATTTTTTTAAGTTGGGTGTTCAAATGAGGTTTTGGGCAAATCATTTCATACAGAATGTACTTTATGTATATTATGTTTTGAATATCTTTGAAGTACTGTGACTAGCCATTTAACATTTCGTGACATGGCACAATACCGGGGGTTTAAACCATTTGTGTACAATGACAAACTTCGGTCAAAACGTATTCAAAATTTTGATCAACATAATATCACATGAATAAAGTCATCATCTCGTGAGAATGTGGTCCTATTTTCCAGAGAAAAGAAAAAAATGATCAACGACAAGAATGATGTGATTTCAAGGAGTTCATGTCAAATATATGCTGGTGAACATTTGGAACATTGCGACATTATGTAAGTAAAAGCACAATTGTATTGCTCATAAAAGTATAAAAGTAACAACATCTAGCTAGCTAGCTAGCTCACGAGCTGGCTATCTAGCTAGCTCGCCAGCTCTCATGTCGAATACAGTATATGCCAGTGAACACTTGGAACATTGTGACATTATGAAAGTAAAAGTACAATTGTATTCCTCATCAAAGTATCTGTCTATCTATCTAGCTAGCTCACTAGCTAGCTTGCTATCCATCCATCAAGCTCGCTATCCATCGAGCTCGCTATCCATCACGCTATCTAGCTCGCTATCCACCCCGCTATCTAGCTCGCTATCCACCCCGCTATCTAGCTCGCTATTCATCCCGCTATCTTGCTCACTAACTATCCCGCTATCTAGCTCGCTATTCATCCCGCTATCTTGCTCGCTATCCATCCCGCTATCTAGCTCGCTATCCATCCCGCTATCTAGATCACTATCCATCCATCCATCTAGCTTTAAATAAATATATATTTATATGTAGAGAGAGACATTTAGAATGTTAATTTTTCTCCTGTCAAAGTTTTTCAAGAAACCCGCAGGTAAAAATGTATTTGCAAATTTAACAACACTGTGGCAGGTCCACGTACATTTGTTTGTAAATTTAATCTCACAACGCTAGCGTGAATGGCTGCCGCTGCTCACCCGCACGCAAAAAAAAATCCTGTGACGACTGTGTCCTTGAGAATTTTGAAAGGAGCTTAGAAATTAAATGTATTATTATTATTATTATTATTATTATTATTATTATTATCATCATCATCTCAGGAAACCTTTCAGACGTTGTGCTACTCTTCCGCTACTTCTCTGACAGCTCTTGTCTGCGATTCATTTTGCACCTGTTACCTCATTGAAAAACACAGTTCATGTCAGCTTCCAGTTTTGCGTGCGGACACGTGCGCACACAGCTAATGGTTGATTTATTATGACGGGTCTCTTTGAGCCCCCTTTAATATGTCAGCCGTGTTTGGGGTTATACATTGAAAAGCTACAATACTGTAGTTATATGCTTGCTTAAGAGTCTGCTGTTCATTCATGAATTCCTGCAGGGTGGTTTTTGACAGACTTTCAAATATTGTTTTGATGTGCCTGCACTTGCACAAGCGTGCGCACGCACGCACTGGCCAGAAAATTAACGGTATGTCTACCTTGTGACATCAGATATAAGAGCGGTATGAAAAAGTTAGCCTAAAAACCTTTAATCATGCTCATATGAGATGAAAACATGGACACACTTCTAATTGTGATTGCTGAATGTAAAAATCGTTTGGGTTTTAATTGTCTTTGGCTTTATTGGATTGGATTGGATTGGATATGCCTTTATTCGTCTCACAGTGGAGAAATTTACATTTCACAGCAGCAAAGTGATGAAAGGAATGAAAGTAGAAAAAAAAAATAGAAAAAAATGAGCTGCTGGAAAGGCAGCCACTCTCGCGGCGCCGTCTTGAAGTCAAAAGAACAAAAAAAAAACTAAATAACAAATAATATGACAGCAAAGAGACAATATGACAAAACAAAGACACAGAGAGACATTCATTCTTCAGGACTTGCTGTACCCTCTTTGTGATGACATGAAGCAGTTCTGGATGAAAGAGGAGAGGATCAAAGCGTCTTTCCACCAGTGGATCAGGGACATCATGGTGGAATGTGCACGTCGACTACAAGCTAAATGTTGAAAGCAAACACGCAGCTGTAGCATCCATTGACGAAAAGAGATTGTCTCACATCTCCTGTTCCACATAAATCTGCTTCAATTCCAATACGCAACAGCTCGACATACGCATCGGCGCTCTGCGCTGACGCTCCTTTCTTCTTATCGCGGGTTCCTCAAGCCATGCATCCATCCAGCCGCAGACTGTCCAACAGCACTGACCTTTCCACTGAACAAAGCGCGGCTGTGAAGATGCTGCCCATTACAGGCGCAAAAAGCACAATGGCCCCTGTGGTGTCCAGCGATGGCAGTCAAATGGCTCCGACATTCCTCCCATTCAAAAACAGTACTGGCATATTCATGCTATACCACAAAGGCACAACCGCTCAGCACAGTCTCCACCTTGATGAATGTCGTGGTCAAAAATGCTGAAAAACAATCCGTATCCGTTCCACACGACGCACAACAACACAAAGTGACAAAAGAAAACACAAAACAAGACAAAAACAACCAAAAAAAAAGCAAGGCTCATGAGAGCACTTGCTGAGGCTGCCTACTCGGGCGCCATCTTGGACTTCTATACATGTATGCGTTTTGGCAGGATGAAGGAAATAGTGGCAACACCATCGCGTTATTGATGTGTTTTCCTTCTAATTTCGCCATCAACACGGATCAACACGAAGTTTTCAGACCAAACAAAGTACCGCAAAATGCATTGAGGTGATGCAAGGTATGTCCTTTCTCGGTCAGGGGTGTTCCTTCAGTGACGTGACGTGAGGACTGGTCACCAACTCAAAAACAAGACTTTCGGAATATTCAGCGCGAGTCTTAAAATGTAAAACATCTTTGTAAAATATACTTAGTAGAGGTCATTTGAAGCGATTTTACAAATTATGGACACAGCTTGTCCGGAGGCGTCGGTTGTCCTTTAAGTCGCGCACAACCGTTTTGTCTAAATTTCTTCAAGACAAGGTAACTCAAATGACTCAGATTTGGCGCAATTTTTGAAATGATTAATGGATTAACAAAAAAGGAAAATGTGATCTTGGTATGTAAACTTGTCATGCTGTCTTTGAAATGTTTTGAATGGCAGATACATCGATGAGAAGGTTTCTTCAGCCGTCATCTGTACAAAAGTGAAGGTTTCGGACGTTTCGCCTCCTATCCAAGAGGCTTCGTCAGCGAACTAAAGTCTGACTGGTCGTATCGGCCCCATTTACTGCAGTAAACTTGATTAGAAATTTTCTTTTACGACCAGTCAGACTTTAGTTCGCGGACGAAGCCTCTTGGATAGGAGGCGAAACGTCCGAAACCTTCACTTTTGTACAGATGACGGCTGAAGAAACCTTCTCATCGATGGACCACTCCTGTACGACTGAGAGCTTACACAGACGTAATGCCAGATACAGAATATTTTTTTATTATTACGGAGAAAAAAAACTACGAAGGAAAAACTGCAGTAAACTTGATTAGAAATTTTCTTTTACGATACATGCTGTCGATGGTGTCTTATGTGGCAAACAAATATTCACAATACTAACGTAGATTCTCATTTGAGACGATCTGACCATGAACTTGCTTCTTCATCTTCTCTTGGTTAATTTGGCGGGGTTGTACCTAAACACACACAAACACATTGGACGGTTGATGTCATTGCTCACTCCGGATGGGCTTTTAACATTCCTCACGGTTCATTCTTTACTGTGCGCCGATGCATTTTGAACAAACAAAAAACAGTGCCGTAAAAGACGAGAGAAAGTGTTTGTACAACTAAAAGCAAACAGGCGTCATATAGGGTATGTCTAGACACTTGCTGGCCACCAAAATGCACTGGGACTGTTTTCTTAGCGGCCGGGTCTGTTCCCCCGGCTATGCATGGCTGACTGAGTGTGACTCCGTGATTAAACAGCTCAGGCTCAACACGCACACACAATTTCAATCGCTTTTTCTGCTTCGTCAAAGAAAACAGAGCGGCGTACATCACCCCCCTTGCCTCTCCATGGAAACCGCTGTGACGAAAGAACCCAGCATTCCTCTTAATTATGTTGATTAGGATGAGTCTATGAATAGAACCGAGGATGCGCAGGCGTGTGTTAATTTGACAACGCAGACAGGTAGGGCAGAAAACACTGCCATTCATGAATTTACTTGGGAATTAAAAATATGATGTAGAGCGCCATTCCCGAATTTGTTCGGGTTTTGTTTTTTTTCATGGGAGTGTCATTTCTCTTTTTTGGCATGTTAGTGCTTTGTTCCAGCTTCAGCTGTTGTTAAAGCGCTATATAAACCAATTTGTATGTCTTGTATTTTGGACAGCCGCCCTTATTTCAAGCTCATATAACTCCAGACCCATATCATTTAGGAATTAACTCTTTTTTTTCTGATGAAATAAGAGAATCTAAGGTTTCTTACGGTGCATTGAATGTTTATGTGGTCCTAAAACTCAATATTCTGTGGGTCCTGAAATTCGAGTGACAATGACAAAAACCTTGGCACAGACGTGGACACATTTTTTCATGTCTGGCAGTGAATGAGTTAAGTATCCTCAGGCAATGCAGGGGAAGGGAAACGGGCCAAAATTGAATGCTTTCAACTTTTTAAGACTTGTAACCCAAATAAAATTTGGGATGAAAATTAAAGGTTTGCCTACCCGTAAAATTTAAGGTTACTGCCGATTCTAAAATTGATTGAACTAAGGTGGGTGTCATTTATAAATGCGACTGTGATATTTGGCTGCCGTGACGGGACAGAACTGTATAAGGTATAAAAGTCATCCCAATAACCTTTGAAGAAAAAAAAAACAATCACTATCACCCCCTTCTCATTTTTTTAATGTTTAGCCTCCGGCTGAGAAATGTTTCAATGAAATAACTCAAGCCAACCTTTAACTATGATTCAACAGGGTAACTTTGCTTGCTCTTTAACTCTACACACGTGCCCTTTTTGTCATATTTCATTTCAGACCGAAGAGCGTTCCTGTAGTTTTATTTTGTATTTCGAGAGTTGGTGCCCTGTATTTTGTTTTTCTCCTTCTTCTTTTCCTTTCATAACTTTGCTTCTGTGAAATGTAAATTTCTCCACTTTGAGGGTCAATCTAATCTGATCTAATATCATCTCATCTAATCTAATAAATGAATGAACTTCAAAAACAAAAAATGTGGAGAAATACGAATAAAAAATAAATTTTAAAAATGGAATGGTAGCATATGCGCCTCATTCTGAGCCGGCAAAAACATGTCTGAAGTCATACACATGCTTGATATCAGCACACTTGACTCAAACTCATTTCAGCCAGCATGAAACAACCCGTTTGTGCTGCTTGATAAGGAGGAGCTTTGAGTGAAGCTGTAGATTGCTGCATTAGCTTATTGTGTTAGCCGTTAGCTAGCTAGCCACCAACTGAAACCTTAAAGGACAACTGACACCTCCGGACAAGTTGTGTCCATAATTTGTAAAAATCACTTAGAATTACTTCTACTGAGCGAATTTTACAAAGATTCCACCGCATATAGCTATATTTTACATTTTAAGACTCGCGCTGAATATTCAGGAAGTCTTGTTTTTGAGTTGATGACGATTCCCTAATGACGTAACATTTGGAACGCTCCTGACCAAGAAAGCGACACACAATGCATTTTGGGGACTTTGTTCAGCCTGAAAACATCGTGTTGATGGCGAAATTAGAAGGAAAACTACATAAATAACACGATGGTGAATCGTTGTGTGTCGCAGCGTTAACATACATAAAGAATGTGTAAATTTATACAAATTCCCAGCGTACAAATCAGGCATTTCCAACAGAGGTTGTGCCCATCTTGTGCATTTTCTGGGCACTACATTGGAGTCCAGACGCCTCGAATTGATACGGAAGGACTTCTTTAATTGATTGCAAACATTTATGCTTTCGTCTTCAGAACCATTTGAATCATATTCATAACTGGATGAGTAACAAGAAAGCATCTTCTCCGAATCTGAACTATCTGAAGCCATTTTTTGATTCTGGAGCAACCAGTTTGTGAAGGAGTATCCCGGCGTGACGTCACGAACAAGGGGGCGAGACTATCTGAATCTGCCCAGTTCCGAGCTCATTTTGTGGCAGTTTTGGGAGACTCTAAGTCATTTTTATTGGTGTTTTGCATTCGACTAAAAATATCAGCCTGCGTGTTTTGGGTATTTTAGATGCTATAAAACGTTTTTCTGATGTCAGTTAGGAAAAAATGGTGTCGGTTGTCCTTTAAATGGATTATATGTGTCACTTGCGGCTTAATTTTTTTTTTTTTTTTTTTTCCATTATTTAGAGGTTGATTTGAAGAGAAACATGCATAAACTACAATACAGGAAGGCAGTCCTCACCTAAAGAGGTTATCCCCTTCAGTTTCCTCCAGTCTGCTCTGCCGCTCTTCCTGCAATAAATCAGCAGCGAAAAAGTCAATGCATCGCTCACGGAAGGACAAACTCAGAGAAAGGGAATCGAACCTCCTCTTTGTCTTTCATCCATTCGTCCAGCTCGGAGTTTTTGCCGCGGTTGTGAGCCAGCAGGTCAGACCTTCCGATGATGTGTGTCGAGTCATCCATCCCGGGTACTCGCATCTGTCCCATTGCACGCAACAGCGTATAATAATCATTTTTCCTTTCCTAAACTGTGGTTGACTACATATTAATTCATGCATTGCCATTCCTGAATTTATTCGGTAATTGAAAAGCATGATGTGGAGCGCCATTCCCGAATTTGGTCGGTTTTGTTTTTTTCTTGCGCGGGGGTGCCGAACAAGTACTGGTCAGACCTGTGGCCATGTTTTTCCCTCCCACAAGGGGGCAGAATTTGCCTTTTGTACAGCTGCCCCCATTTCAAGCTCAGATAACTCCAGATCCATATAACTTAGGAATTAACTATTTTTTCCTGATGAAAGAAGAGTGTCTAAGGTTTGTTACGCTGCATTGAATGTTTATGGAGTCCTAAAACTCAATATTCCGTGGGTCCTGCAATTTGAGTGAAAATGACAAAAACCATGGCACTGGAGTGGACACATTTTTGCACATCGTCTGGCAGTGAATGAGTTAAAAAAATAGACAAAATGACGTTTTGGAATTGTAAATGTGTTCTGACCTTGTGGAAACGTTTGAAGTTTTTCGCAAAGCCGTTGGAGTGCACTTGGTGTGGTTTAGTTTTAGGGAGCACGTTCACCGTGAGGGATCTAAACTCTACTAAAATCAATCGTTTAGGGAGGTCTTCATCCAGCTCCGTTATCTGCAAGACAACAACACAAACGTTGAGTGAGAATCCAACACAGGCATGACTCTCCCTCCTTCAAGGTACTACCGTATTTTCCGGTATATAAGGTGCACCCAAAATCCTTGATTTTCCCTCAGATCCTCTTCCCCCCTCCACCTCTGTGTGCCCCCTCTGCCCATCTCAGCACGATGGGGGACAGAGCTTTCAGCTGCTGTGCAACCAAACTCTGGAACTCACTTCCTCCCAACACTCGTAACATCGATTCTCTTCCCACCTTCAAATCCCATCTCAAAACCCACCTACGTATTTAAAATTGCATTTTCTGTGTAGCTTTCTCTTGTTTCTATTTATAATTGTATTTTATTTATTGTATTCTGTTTTGTGATTGTATTTTATTTATTATAGTACCTTGCTTATCTGTGACTGTAAAGTGTCCTTGAGAGCTTTGAAAGGCATTTAAAATAAAATGTATTATTATTATTATTCTTAATTTTCTTCAAAAGATGACCCTGTGCCTTATATGTGAAGTAATATTGAGCCACAACAGCACTCATAACTACTGTCAGCAGCCATTCCCTCTGTAGAAGAAGTAGTGCAGAACCCCAGCTTCGAACATAGCGCCTTATAATGTGGTGTGCCTTATATTTGGTAAAGTTTTATATATTTATATATTATCCTTGGAAGACTTTTGTCATTCATTGAAGGCGCGCCTTATATTCGGAAAAAGTTTGAAAATACACCATTCATTGGGGGTGTGCCTTATAGACCGGAAGATACAATTATTTGTCAAATATCTCCAAACAACTGAAAATCTAGAATGAATTCACATGTTGAGTGCATTATTTGAAATCAATGCAGGTGGCAGCGAAAATGGATTTTACTAGATAGAAAAAAACTTGCATGCCTTGCCTTGAAAAACTTACTTGGGTCTCCTGTTTGTCGACAGGTTTCGTAAGATGAACCATAGTCGCTTCTTTGGGCTGATCAACGTTTCCTTGGACTTGGCCAAAATACTAAGACAATGAACGAAAGAATTCAATAAATTGTTGATAATTGACGGAAAAGATGACGGGAGAGGCGATCTTCACCTCGCTGGAGGACATTTTGTTAGCGTCGCTATGTTGACTTGTGTTGTCAGATGAAATTCTGTAACTCTTCTTCTCTGCGGATGGCCGTGGCTTCTCTGTCGTCATGGCGACAACTTCCTGCTCGGTCTGGTGGTGCTGAGGTGGAAGCGGGTCTTCTACCGGTTCCAATGGTGACCTTTGGTTGCCCGTGTTACATTCGACTCGTTGCTTTTTACTCAAAGCCTCGACGGATTTGAACGTCTGTTCAGAACGATGACTTTGTGCTGGTGGAGATTGGCTGACGGAAAATGACTCATCCACGCAGTCCATTTCTTCAGACATTATAGACTCCAGTTCGTTCTGATCTATTTCTTCTTCCATCTCCTTCCTCTTTCGGCTTGTGTGAGAGAAGGCCGCTGGCGGATTGACAAAAAGAAGACTTTTGGAGTCCGCTGGCATCTGGGAAGAGGCTTTGGGGGCTGAGGGAGCCTGTTCAGGTGCCATTAAGGACTCTGCCACCTGGCTGATGTTGTTAGATTCAAGTACAGGACGCTTAGGCTGTGATGTGACGGTGGAGAATTCCTCATCTAAAGGCCTTGAAGAAAATGAAAAGTGTAAGAACAAATTCTTTGACATTTGCTCCCCCGCCCCCAAAAAAACGCGAATGATGACACCTCAAAATTCTAATAACCTCAAAATTCAAATGCGGAATTTTTTTTTGAGCTCAACCAATATTAAAAACCAGCCACATTTAATTAAATGTAGCTATATTAAATATATATACAGTAAAGTCTCGTTATATCGATATCGGATATATCGATAGTCCCGGTTATATCGATACTATTTCTGTGCACGCACGGAGAAAATTACATACAAACAGGGTCGGATATATCGATAGTCCCGGTTATATCGATATTTTTTCGGACTCCCTTGAATATCGATATAACGAGACTTTACTGTATATATAAAAAAAAAAAAAAAAAAATCCTCGTCTCACCCACCATGGGTGGTTTCTGTCCACCATTTCAGCTCGGGTCCTCTACCAGAGGCCAGGAAGCTTGAGGGTTCTGCGCAGTATCCGTGCTGTTCCCAGCACTGCGCTTTTCTGGACCGAGATATCCGATGTTGTTCCCAGGATCTGTTGCAACCACTCGTCGAGTTTGGGGGTCACTGCACCGAGTGCTCCGACCACCACAGGCATGACTGTCACCTTTACCTTCCAGGCTCTCTCCAGCTCCTCTCTGAGCCCTTGGTATTTCTCGATTTTCTCATGTTCCTTCTTTCTGATGTTTCCATCACTCGGGACCGCTACATCCACGACAACGGATTTCTTTTCCCCTTTATCTATGACCACGATATCTGGTTGGTTGGCCATTACCATCTTGTCGGTCTGTATCTGGAAGTCCCACAGGATCTTTGCTCGGTCATTCTCCACCAACTTGGGAGGTGTTTCCCATTTTGACCTTGGGGTTTCCAGTCCATACTCCGCACAGATGTTTCGGTAGACTATGCCAGCCACCTGGTTATGGCGCTCCATGTAGGCTTTCCCTGCCAGCATCTTACACCCTGCAGTTATGTGTTGGATTGTCTCAGGTGCCTCTTTGCACAACCTACACCTTGGGTCTTGTCTGGTGTGGTATATCCCTGCCTCTATGGCTCTGGTGTTCAGGGCCTGCTCTTGGGCAGCCAGGATGAGTGCCTCTGTGCTGTCCTTTAGGCCAGCCCTCTCTAGCCACTGATAGGACTTCTTGAGATCAGACACTTCTGTTATGGTTCGGTGGTACATCCCGTGTAGGGGCTTTTCCTCCCATGATTGTCTGTCTTCCAGCACCTCATCCTCTGTTCCCCATTGTCTGAGACATTCTCTGAATACATCATCCGTTGGAGCCTTCTCTTTGATGTATTCATGGAGCTTGGATGTTTCATCCTGGACAGTGGCTCTCACACTCACTAGTCCCCGGCCTCCTTCCTTACGGCTTGTGTACAGTCTCAGGGTGCTGGACTTGGGATGGAAACCTCCGTGCATGGTGAGGAGTTTTCGGGTCTTAACATCCGTGGTCTGAATCTCTTCCTTTGGCCACCTTATTATTCCTGCAGGGTATCTGATCTCATATATATATATATATATATATATATATACATATATACATATATATATATATATATATATATATATATATATATATATATATATATATATATATATATATATATATATATATATATATATATATATATATATATATATATATATATATATATATATATATATATATATATATATATTTCAGTCTTAGAAATGTCAAAATACTGTATAAAATAAGTCCATGTTTAAGTGGTCAGGAAGATGAATGAATGAATGAATTAATGAATGAATGAATGATAATTTCAACAATACCTTAAAGGACAGCCGACATCACTTTTTTGTTTCCTAACTGACATCAAAAAAACGTTTTATAGAATCTAAAACACCCAAAACTGATATTTTTAGTCAAATGCAAAACACCAATAAAAATGACTTAAAGTGTCTAAAAAGTATGTACTTTTAATAATATTAACTAACTAACTACTTTTAATTTAATAACAACAGTAAAGTCTCATTATATCGATATCGGATATATCGATAGTCCCGGTTATATCGATATTATTTCTATGCACGCACGGAGAAAATTACATGCAAACAGGGTCGGATATATCGATAGTCCCGGTTATATCGATATTTTTTCGGACTCCCTTGAATATCGATATAACGAGACTTTACTGTAATTTGAAACCAGAAGTGGCCAGTTTCACAAGGTCCCACCCCCTTGTTCGTGGTGTAACGCAAAGACATCTTGCATGTTTGCAATCGATTAAAGAATTTATTCCGTGCCATTTTGAGGTATCTGGGGGTGGAAAATCTAGCACCCAAAAGAGGCAGAAGATGGCGACAATGTAAGGAATTAATCAGTGTAAGGAAAACATAAATGTTTGCAATCGATTAAAGAAGTCCTTCCAAAGTCCTTCCGAATTTATCAGCCCGTTTCCACGGGCTGATAAATTCCTTACACGGAGCTTTGCCGGTCATTTTGATGCATCTGGAGAGAAATGTAGTGACAAACTCTTTAGTACTCACAGTACCCAAAAAGGCAGAAGATGGTGACAAAGCTCTGTGGAAATTGTCTCCTGGGAAGTTTTATCAGCGAATATCAAATAGAAGTCTTGGTGCAAGACACAACGATTCACCATCGCGTTATTTATGTGTTTTCCTTGTAATTTCACCATCAACACGAAGTACCGCAAAATGCGTTGAGGTGATGAAAGGACTGCTACAATGTGTCCTTTCTCAGTCAGGGGCGTTCCTTCCGTGGCGTGACTTGAGGACTCGTCACCAACTCAAAAACAAGACTTCCGGAATATTCAGCGCGAGTCTTAAGATGTAAAATATAGCTATATGCGGTGGAATCTTTGTAAAATACGCTCAGTAGAAGTCATTTGAAGCCATTTTACAAATTATGTCCGGGGGCGTCGGTTGTCCTTTAAAACAACACCACAAAGACACAGCACGCACAACATCTTCGTTTCCTGTTTCCTTTCAGGCTTCGTCAAAGGGTGAGTATTGTTACTTTTTTAATCATACAATGGCATAGTTCTCTTTACATGTGCACAAGTTATTTTTTTACCTAAACCAGTGTCTTGACAGTTCATTAAAATTTGAGACTCAAACCAACTTGGAATTCAATAAGTAGCACAGAATGAATGTTGGTGACCGGATATAGCTATATTTTACGTTTTAAGACTGAATATTGAGGAAGTCTTGTTTTCGATCGTTTGATGGCGAACTTAGAAGGAAAGCGATGGTGAATCGTTGTGTGTTGCACCAAGACTACTATTTGATATTAGTTGACACAAATTCCCATCAGACAAATCCGCCCATTTCCAACGGAGCTTGGGCACCATCTTGTGCATTTTCTGGGACGCTACATTGGAGTCCTGACGGCTCGAATTGATACGGGAGGACTTCTTCAATCCATTGCAAACATTTATGCTTCCCTCTTCAGAACTCTTTGAATCATATTCATAACTGGATGAGTAACAAGAAAGCATCTTCTCTGAATTTGAAGCCATTGTTTTGATTCTAGAGCAAGGCAAGACGTCCTGACATGATGTCACGAACAAGGGGCCGGGACCCTCTGAAACTCACCATTTCCGAGGTCATTTTGAAGTAGTTTTCAGACACTACCGTATTTTTTTGATTATACGTCGCTCCGGATTATAGGTCGCACCAGCCAAAAAATGCATAATTAAGAAGAAAAAAACATGTATAGGTCGCACTGGAGAATAAGTCGCATTTTGGGGAAAATTTATTTGATAAAATCCAACACCAAACAACATACATGTCATCTTGAAAAGTAATTTAAAATAAATTAATTAAGTTAAAATAAAATAGTTAACATCACGCTCCGTTTCACTTCTTTTTTTCCAACATAACACCGCAGCTCTCGCTCTACGCAACTCCGATGGACACACCTCCTTTTTCGTAACAAGTTTTTCACTCACTCCAAACTTTCTTTCTGCTGCTCGATTGCCGTTTTCGGCTGCATATTTCACTATCTGCAGCTTGTAAGCTGCAGAATATGACTATCTTTTCGGTGCCATTTTTATACAGCCCTTCTTAGTTGTGTTTATAAATAACAGGTGTTACAGAAAAATCTGACCCTCCAGAAACCGCGACCGCAGAGACGCCAGATTCTGACGGCTCACAGATGTTTCAACACAATATCAGCACAGGGCTAGTGCGCGCTCTTGCGGTTTAATGTGAAAATAACATGTGAAATGATATACGTACAGTAATAAAAAAAAACATTTATAAATCGCTGCGATTTATAAATCGCACCCCCGACCAAACTATGAAAAAAACTGCGATTTATAATCCGAAAAATACGGTATAACTCAATAATAAAAATCAGCCTGCGTGTTTTGGGTATTTTAGATGCTATAAAACGTTTTTCTGATGTCAGTTAGGAAACAAAAAAATGGTGTCGTTGTTCTTTAACTAAATGTGTTTCTTTCGCTATTTTAACAGAAGTATGTCATACGTGGCACAGATCATGTAGCAATATGAGTTAATCGGAATTTCCTAGCGGTGCTGGCGCAGTGGAGTTCCAAAGTTGCGCCAGTGGCTGTCAAAGTGCGTCAATAGCGCAAGGGCGTGGCCCAGATGCATTACTGTGAATGCTGACAACCGCAATGTATGACATGGGTGGTTACTTACCTCTTCTTGTTGAGTGTTTTGAAAAAGTTGGTCATTGTTGCTTGTTTCTGTGGCGAAGCTTGCGGAGAGACGTTTTTTTTCTGAGAAAATTTCTTTGAGTCAAATGCCTTCTTAGCACCACTGGATTTCGCCAAAGTAGGGTGGCCTGCAAATGCAAAAAAATGTTTTCTTTGAAGAACGTTTGCAATTAGTTACACTCGCATCATTTCACATCTCTAATTTTGTCTTTGTGAAATTGGTCTTTTGTTGTTTTATTTCCCTTTATGATGTCACTGCTTTTTTTTTTTTTTTTTTGCTTATTCTAAAATTTGTGCCCGATCACAGCTGGGGCCACAGCTTGACGACGAGTAAACATCCAACCATATAAATGTTGCAATAGTATTATTAGATTAAATGTAGTATTATTAGATTAAATGTAATTCGAATACTCAAAAGAAGAAAAAGAAGTCCAAAATGGCGCCCGAGTAGGCAGCCGTCAGCGAGTGCTCTCATGAGCCTTGCTTTTTTTTGTTGTTTTGTGTTGTTTTTGTGTTTTCTTTTGTCACTTTGTGTTGTTGTGCGACGTGTGGAACGCATATATTTTTTTTCAGCATTTTTGGCCATGACATTCATCAAGGAGGAGACTCTGCTGAGCGGTTACGCCTTTTCGGCAGCATGAATATGCCAACACCGTTTTTGATTAGGAGGAATGTCTGTGTCATTTGACTGTCATCGCTGGACAGCTCGGGCGATTGTGCTTTTTTGAGCGCCGATGCGTATGTGGAACTGTCGCAGCTTGGAATTGAAGCGGATTTGCGTGGGGGATGTGAGACAATTTTTTTGTCAGTGGATGCTAAAGCTTTGTGTTTGTTTTCAAGATTTAGCTTGTAGCAGACGTTCACATTTCACCATGACGTCTCTGATCCACTAGTGAAAAGGACGCTTTGATCCTCTCCTCTTTCATCTAGAACTGCTTCATAGAACAAAGTGGGTGCAGAAAGTGTTTAAAACTGGATGACTGTCTATGTCTTTGTTTTGTCATCGTATGTTATTTAGTTTTTTTGTTTTGACTTCAAGATGGCGCTGCAGTAGTGGCTGCCTTTACAGCAGCTCCTGTATTTTGTTTTTCTACTTCTTCCTTTCCTTTACTCTTCCTTTCATCACTTTGATGCTGTGAAATGTAAATGTCTCCACTGCAAGACTAATAAAGGCTAATCCCATCCAACATTGTCATTCGTTTATGACATTCGAGAAGCTCTGTCTTCGGATCATGTAAGCACGACGTGCAACCTCCCCATTTGCCTACTCTCAGTTTCAGCGTTCTGATTTTTCCACACATTGGAAATGTACCTCTCACTTTGGATGCGGGTTTATTCCTCTGGGAATGTGCGTTCTCTGTCTCGCACAAAGTCACAAGGCTCTTTGTGATCATCTTTTGGGTTGTGGCATTGAAGCCAAGAGGATGAGCGGCATCACAATTCAGCTTTTTCTCCGGAGTCTCTCCCACCGTGGTAATTCTGCTTACTTCACACCGCTCTGGACTGATTCATGAGGAAATTAACCCAGAATAAATAAAAAGGCAAATTCTGGACGGCTTGAGCAGATGATGATGATGATGATGATGATGATGTGTGTGTGTGTACATTTGTGAAGCTTCTGTGTTGACTGCGTATGCTGTGATGTTCTGCGATGCTGCAGGCAAATAGGTCTCATCTACATACTGGGAAAGCGATGCACTGGAAATTCTTGCCGACTTCGTTGTGTCTAAAAAAATAATACAAATAAAAATAGTGCATGCCAAAATCGAAAAACATTCTCCCACTATACCACAAATGTTCTCCTACCTGCATCTGTCGTTAAACTGGAAGGGTTGCAGTACATGTCACATGAAGCGTAGATAGTAGCCAATCCGATTTCTGATTCTGTGATGACTCGAAGGCCTTTTCTATCTCACAAAAGGGCAATTGAAGGCTCTTAGATTGACGACAATCAAGATGAGCTGTTCTCTCATGGGGGGTCGAATGGGGGTTCAAAACCTTTGAACGATGTTCTTCACGGAATTGTGCCACGCCGTGGTTGAAGCTGGAAGGGAAGGTTGCGAGTTGCCAGCAGTAAAATCCACCACGCAGCTTTCCGGGGACTCCAGGAGGTCACGGGGCAGAGTGCCCTCCTCAAGAAGTTGGCTCGTGCCTCCTCCAAAAGTCAGAGGTGCACTGAGACGCTTGAACTGCCAACAACAAAGATGTGAGTCAGTTACACTGCCATCTGGTTAACTCATTCATTGCCATTCCAGAATATATTTAGGAATTGAAAAGTGTGACGTGAAGCGCCATTCCCAAATTTGTTTGGGTTTTGGTTTTTCTTGCGGAGGGTGCCGATAAAGCGCGGGTCAGACCTCTGGCAATGTTTTTCCCTTCCACAAGGGGGCAGAATTTGCCATTTATCCATGTTAGCGCTTTGTTACAGATTCAGCTGTCGTTAAAGCGTTATAAACATCAATATGTATGTCTTGTATTGTATTTTGTACAGCTGCCCACATTTCAAGCTCAGATAACCCCAGGCCCATATAACTTAGGAATTAACTATTTTTCTGATAAAAGAAGAGAGTCTAAGATTTCTTACGCTGAATTCAATGTTTATGTAGTCCTAAAACTGAATATTCTGTGGATCCTGCAATTTGAGTGAAAATGACAAAAACCCTGGCACTGAAGTGGACACATGTTTGCACATCGTCTGGCAGTGAATGAGTTAACCCTCATTATGTTGAAAAAAAAAATCCTGATTATGTTGTGGGTAATTTTTGCCTGCATGTAAAAATCCACACAAAACGGTAAAAAAATAGGTTGTATTGGCAACAACTATTTCTGAGATATTATAAACAGAGAGACAACATATTTTCTCTCCCATTGGGATATTTTAGAATTGTTTTGAAGAAAAGAAAAACAACTGACATCCAGTGCTCTAGTCAACACAAAAATGGGTAAAATTGACCCCGTAACATAATATGAGGGTTAATAAGTAAAATTATACTAATCATTAAGTACACAAGTTTAACTTGTGGTGGGTAAGTCATTGATCATTTTTTAGTGTGCTATGTTATTTCCCCTGTAGAGACTATATAGGAATCGGATATATAGTGTCATTGTCATTTGCTTTTTCAATATGACATGGGTTAAATAGTCATATGACATGGCATGATGTCTCTAGTTCAAAATAAGGTGGTTGGGAAACAATCATGAGTCATTGCCCTTAAGCACAGTGCACAAGCGAGTAAATTTCCAGAAAAAAATCCCAGAGGATCTGAGGACTGATGTTGCTTAGCACCGGACATTTAGCAGATAAACATCAAGCTCAGTCGAAGGGGGACTTTGTCTATAAATAAATAGTTGTCGTCATCATACACGCATTTGTTAGGCAGGTAAATGTCCACTTATGCTCCAAACAAACCTGCTTGCCGGTGAGGAAAATAAAGGTTGTGCCTGCAAAAAGCTCCTTGCGCCTCAGATCTGGCTCCAGATTCACCTCCTCGTTTCTCAAACACGGCTCATCAATGTCAGGGGTGAATCTGTAAAACAAGCACATCTGAGACCATGTGTGAGAATCCCGGAGTGAGAACTGCAATGGCACATTACCTTTCGGCTTGAGGAAGCGGTAGCTTCTGCTGAGCTGCTTTGTTGAGCTCTGAGAAAAAGTCCGGCTTCACGATAGGACGGCAGCACAGGAGAGCGGAAATTGTCTAATAGCGGTTAAGTCATACAAAACATGGACAGTGTTATCAAGAAACACATTGCAGTTAAAATTAAGCATTGGCCTGACCTTGATGGTGACTTTAACAGAAGGCATGACCAGGTGGGTACAGTCCTTGGTCCACGTATTGACCATCTTTCCTCCAAAAAGCTGCAGAGCCTCAGAGAGTGCAGCTTTGCCATCGTTGTCTAAACAAGACGAACACACCACTGGATTCTGATGATCCACACTAGGCAAAAAAAAAAAAAAAAAAGAGAAAAAGGTCAAATAAAGAGCTGAGCGGTAATAAAATGTGACTTTTTGTTTACTCTCCAGTAACACTTGTCTAACTGCAAATTTTAATCTCATGAATCTGGAAAACTTGCATCCCTAATTTTTAAAACATAGTAAAAAATGAACAATCTAATATGTAACTAATTGCCTCATATAAAAGAAATTTACAATGACAATTCAAAGCAAGTTTGGATTTTTGTCCTATTTCCTGTTTTGGGATTTAAATTTTTCTGTTGAAATCAAACATGTTTTGACAGAAACTTTTTTTTCACCCAGCCAACTACATTCAACATCCATTAGAAAAAAAAGAGAAAAAAAAACAGGTGTGTCCTTTGCTCAACATCCCTTTTCTCACACCGTATAGGATAGTCCTTAAATTTAACATTTAACAGTTCATTAACCAAAACAATTTAACATAATGAGCAACATTGACTCCAAGACGGCGTCGCAAGAGTGGCTGCCTTTCCAGCAGCTCCTGTATTTTGTTTTTCTACTTTCATTCCTTTCATAACTTTGCTGCTGTGAAATGTAAATTCCCTCCACTGCGAGACTAATAAAGGCAAATCCAATCCAATCCAATCCAACATCAACAATGCGCAACAACATCTGCGGACAAATTGCATAATATCAGCTGTTAGCAATGTCTCAAGTACCTGAATTTGGATTGAAAAACCCCAAATGTAATGCTGTCCCCAGGCTTCAGGGTGACTGGAGAGTTCTGTGCCAAGGGTTGGCCATTGACGACGGTGCCATACTTGGAGGTGTCCCTCAGGGTCAATGTCTGAAGTCAGTCAAAATTTTAGGTACACAGAGACATTTATGAAAGAAATCAGCCACAACTCTTGAGGCGGCGTTGTGCTCCTGAACTTTTTAACTTGTCTAACTGACAAATTCATTTACTTGGATGCAGCCACAAACCGGACGACATTAATTTGTTTGAATGATTTTGGCTGCTGTTGTTGACTGAACAAATAAAGTATTTTTAAGATAAATATTAACTATTTTTTATTATATTATTTGCAATTGTGTATACTATTACATAAAACACAGTGAACAAGTTTAACAAAGTTAATCTGAAAAAACTAAAAACTGTGCACTGGCTCATTTGCATATTGAAGGTTCTGCAGAGGGTAAAGAAAGTGCTTATGAATGAATGACTGTGTCTTTGTGTTGTTATATTATTTGTTATTTAGTTTTTTTGTTCTTTTGACTTCAAGATGGCACCGCGGGAGTGGCTACCTTTCCAGCAGTTCCTGTATTTTGTTTTTCTACTTCTCTCTTTCCTTTAATCTTCCTTTCATAATTTTGCTGCTGTGAAATGTAAATTTCTCCACTGCGATGCTAATAAAGGCTAATCCAATCCAGACAGCTATTCCTAACAGTAAACCGTAACAGGAATAAGTGGGCGCACAGGTGAAACTGTCTTTCTGTCATCCAGCAGAAGAGAATATAATTGTTTGTGCTGTCACAAAATGTTTTGGAGATGGACAGGAAAACCAAGATACCTTACTTATAATAATAATTTACAAATAAATCAATTCAGTGGGACTGATTGAATCCATAATTTCAAAAAATGTGGCAGAGAGGTCATGAATCATGAATCTAATGCGATGCAACTCAATCTGACAAAGGAAGTAGAAAAACATCCTCCAGTGTCAAACCACGTCATCATCTTTCTCACCTGATCAGTTACAATAAAGTGAGCATGAGCTCTGCTGATCGATTGGTCACTTGGCAGCACGATATCACAGTTCTTGCGACCCACCACGTACTCTTTACCAGAAAAGAGATAGTGGGTCTCACCTGTTTGCAAAAAAAAAAAGAGTTCGTTTGATAACTTGAAAATGTCTATTCTTATTTTTATAACTTTACCGTGCCTCAAATGGCTCACGATGCCTAATTGTCTCACTCTGTTCATCTCTTACAAGACAAATTTAACGTTCGTGACTAATGAACACGATGAAGACATAAAACGAGTACTTGGCCCTCATATTGACAGTCTGAATTTATTGACTGTCACGCGCATACTTACTGGGGAAAATAGAGCAAATTATGCGGAAGCATTTATTTGAGTTCCTTGCGCAAATAGGTCAGTACCAAAAGAAAAAGTTACCTCCAGGCTCTAGAGGACTCAGTATCCACATTTTGATCCTAGACGTCTTTTCTCCGTCTGTTACATTTGAATGAATAATAAGCGGTATGGAAAATGAGATGAGATGAGATGAGATAAAATTGAAAGAAAAATGAAGTAGCTTTCCCTCCTTACAGCGACGAATGAGAGGTGCATTGCATTGCGCATGCGTGTTCCTGTGACGTCAAATATCTGCGTCTGCAATGTCTTCTGTTGTAATAGCTGTGCAATCATCTACCGGAAGCATTTTGGATTGTGGCGCCAAATTACAAAAGACAACGCATACTGCCACAAATATTTTATTCCATTAAGAATATATAGTCATCATTAAGTGATGTACAAGATAGTCTATATGCCTGATAAATGTGTGAAAAAACATTGCCACAAGAAACCTCACGCGCATATACGTGTGTGCGTGCGTTTGTGCGCGTGAGTGCGTGCGCGTGTGTGAAAAATCAGGTTATTTTCCGGTTGGAAGATAATAAATACAATTTAGAAATATACATTGTTTTATTAAAAATACAAATAAATGTGGTCAATACATATATTTAATATTTATTTAATCTTGAATTTAAATGTAACCAGATATTCTCATTGACAGCATACTACCACATTTGAACAGGATATGTTGGAAGACAATGTAATACCTAATGTAATCCATTGTGCCTTGAGATACCAGTTTCATTTAGTCACTTAAATTTCAAGTAAATAATGAAAATGTTGATACGCGAATGGCTTCCGCTGCTCACCCACACACACAAAAAAAATTATTATCCCGTGACTGTAAAGTGTCCTGGAGAGTTTTGAAAGACGTTTAGAAATAAAATGGATTATTATTATTATTACATCTCGAATAATTCATTGGGAGCGCTGGAATGTGCAATCTGGCCACCAGGAGGGAGCAATGTACAGGTTTTAGGATACTGTTATGCGGCGAGACAGCCAGCAGGTGAAAAGATGATAAAAGTTAACTCAGCCAGATCCAGGAAGGATATGTCGTGTTTTCTGGATTTTCTCCCATCCAAAATCCGGAAACACGAAATTATTTAACATGTCTTTTGGCATCATGACATATACTAATGAAAAATAATTTCACGAGTACTTTTGAGACAGTTAAATGCAGTAATTTTGCGTGGGGGGTGTTCTGCAATTATTGTTAGATTATCTATCTACACGTGTTGATGTACAGCTTGTGTTCAAACACCCGCCCCATAAATGACGACAATATATCGATTCTCTGCTGTGACTGCTTTATTTCCTGTATATATTTGTCAATGTTAAACGCTTTTTTTACAGCTTCAGCTGTTGTTAAAGCACAATATAGATAAATGTGTATTGTATTGTATTGTATTGTATTGTATTGTATTGTACAACTTTTAGTTTTATGTTTAGTTTGACAGTAAACTGAAATTAGCATGAAACAGCTGTTTTTTATTCCTACATATACTATCATGCTTATCGTAAATTTTTGCTTGCAGGTGAAAATGCGTTCTCTTGTATCTTAAGGCACTACTGTGCTAGAATGACAATCAGTCACTTCATGGTGTTCTGTTATTTGTTTGGGGGAAAGAAAAATAAAAAAAAATAGATTAGAATATCATACACAACAACATTATTCTATTTTGTGTAAGTTTTTGAACATCGTTAGCCTTTCAGGGAAGGCCCCCAAGCAGTCCGGTATTTGTCTCGTCCCCACAGGCAGGGCAGCTTTTGATTGGCTTTCATCACCACCGCACTGGTGCACGAGTCAGGCTTGCGAATTATGTCACACCATTCAGGATAATCCACAGGCTCGAAGCCGCTGTTAAAAAAATTAGATTATTTTTCTCACCAAGGAAAGCAAAATAGGTTTGGTGTAAATGTACTTACTGATCACAGCAGCCAACTCCAAAAGGCTCCATGCAGACACACTGGAAACAATCAGCAGTGATCCAACGTTGTCCTATTCCATACACATGACCCGAGTACTCACAACTCCCTGTAAAATGTGTCATGCATTATGTTCTAATGCATCATAAACTAAAATATAAGGAGTAACAGATCAGTGAAATGGTCATTCAAAAGTCATTCAGACATTCATATAAAATTGCTTGGGAGTGTACCCTCACACTTAACATATTAACAAATGCTTTTTGATTTAAGACAACTGCGGGATTAACTTTACATTGGGTGCAGGTTTTGTACATTTGAAAAGTACTGGAAGTTAATAGGACCATTTCAATGTAACTCAGTGGACGAAATTCCCATTACAAATGTACAGGACTGAGTAAAAACAGATAACACATGGAAAGCAAGTAAAAACAATGAATACATAAAATAAAGTTTAGAGTATTACACTTATTTTCTTCATAGTTCAAACTGGCTCAAGGACAGTTTCTGCCACCAGGCAGTCCGGAGATTCAACACCCTCCCAGCCCAGCCCTGCCCACCCTGCCCCTTCCCACTGCCACACTCACCAAACTCTTGAGTACACGCTACATGCTGTACTATCATCCTGAACTCATTTTTTTTGTTCTTTCTCATTTTTTTCTGCAAGACCTCACTTCAACCCTTTCTTGTTTGTTTTTGCATTACTACATTACGTCACTTTATATACGTCACTTCCTCACTTTACATAAGCACTACCTCACTTTACATATAGCACTACCTCACTTTACATTCAGAAATTACATGTATTGTCTGTTGTCAATTGTATGTCTTTTTTTAGCCACGTTGAAGTGCCTTGGGTCCAAGAGGACATTAATTTCATCTGTGCTGTTTGTCATGCATATTAGCATATTTGACAATAAAGCTTACTTTGACTTTGATACTTTGACTTTGAAACTGCATATAATGTGCACTAAGGTGCATTATTGTGCTCCACTAGGATTGCTCTTTTGTACAAACAGTAGTGACAAATTGCAAGAAAGACATTTCTGAATATAGTGCATTTTAATGTGCTTGCAAAATCGCTTCAAACTGTAAAATTAATGGAAATCAGGCAACGCTGTGATGTGTGATTAAAAAAAAATATTTATCCCGCACTGACCTTTCGTGTTGAAGAAGCACTCCCCGCTGGAATGAAGTGAAAACACGGGCACGTTGGCACTGAACAGCATCGCAAACACCAACAAGAATGTGTGTACGGTTGCCATTACTGCAAACTACCCCAAGTAAAATAGAAAAAGCGACTTCAAGTGTAGTCTCTGCAACAATACGGGCTCACTTAATTATATCATCAAAATGCACATTTTCCATTTCTGGTAAGTATCTGTCCACCCCCATAACCTACTCATTAATGTTCATCCTATATGAGACAAACATGACACACAACACACACAAATGCTGCTTCACAAGAATTACACCCCCTGAGCGTACAATGTGCACTCTGTCACATAACATTTGTCTCCGGAGAGGGTTTCTTTGGTGAGAATCATCACCACGACAACACATAGGCACCTATTTTCGCCCACACGGGAATTGCACGTCGGCCCGTTGCTATCAATTTTGTTTACATGTCGTCTAGTGTTTTCAAATTGTGTTTTTAATGTATATTTTTCTACAAACAGGCAGCATGGTGGGATGATGGTGAGTATGTCTATTGCACAGGTTGAGGGCTATCTAGCTGGCTAGCTATCTATTAGATACTCTATCTATTAGCTAGCTAGCTACCTCTGAGCTATCTATTAGATAGCTAGCTAGCTTTCTATCTATTTGAGTTACTTTCCTGCTCACACACAGAAAAACGTATCCTGTGACTGTAAAGTGACCTTGACAGTTTTGAAAGGTGCTTATAAATGCAATGTATTATTATTATTATTATTATTATTATTATTATTATTATTATTATTATTATTATTATTATTATTATTATTATTATTATTATTATTATTAATCTGAATTCAGGGCTGTCTTTATGGAGTTGGTATACGCATGGGTTTTATTCAGGTACTTATTCCCATTTATTCAGGTTCATAACAAGATGTATGACAAAACTATTTTCATATGAACTAAAAAAATGTGCATATGTGCAAAATGTGTGCTCTTTATATATTTTCTGTATTATCATTTGTTGTTAAAGAGCGATACAAACCAATATGTATTGTATTGTATTGTATTGTATTGTACTCACGTATAGGGCAGCATAAGATCCAGTGTAGCTAAGCTATCTATTGGTTGGCCTTTTTTTTTATTGGTCAATACAAAATTAGTTAAAAGCTGAGAGCAGTAAAACCTCAAGCATGTGTGCTCCTCAAATTGCCTGTTAATAGTCACAGATGACTCACCAATGTAACTCACCGATGTGCATCTAATTCAATTTGTCTAATTCAATTTCATATTCGATACCGTACGTAATGAACCGTCATTTAAATTACATGAGATTGACGTGGATGTTATATGACTGGGGGAATGTTTGCCTTTAAGTGGCACTTAAAATGAATAGCGCATTTACACACACATAACTATATATATTTGCTCATTGGAAAACATGTACAACGACCGTAAACTGAAATTGGAATTAAACATTTGTTTTATTTTATTCTTACACATAATATCATGCATATCTTACATTTTTGAGAACGAAATAACAGCAAGTATTTCTTACTTGATCTTTTTAAATGCACACATTTTCAAAAATTGAAGTTGCAAGAAACCATATTTTTCGGTGTATAAAGTATAAATTTAAATCAGAATCAAAATTACATTCAGAAAGCTTTTTACGCCTTTTCGGCAGCATGAATATGCCAGCACTATTTTTGATTGGGAGGAATGTCAGTGCCATTTGACTGTCATCGCTGGACAGCTCTGGGGCGATTGTGCTTTTTTGCGCCTGTAATGGGCAGCATCTTCACAGTCCTGCTTTGTTCAGTGGAAGGTCGGTGCTGTTGGACAGTCTGCGGCTGGATGGATGCATGGCTTGAGGAGCCCGCGATAAGAAGGAAGGAGCGTCAGCGCAGAGCGCCGATGCCTATATGGAACTGTCGCGGGATAGAATTGAAGCTGAATTATGTGGGACAGGAGATGTGAGACAATCTCTTTTCGTCAATGGATGCTACAGCTGCGTGTTTTCTTTCAACATTTAGCTTGTAGTCAACGTGCACATTCCACCATGATGTCCCTGATCCACTGGTGAAGAGACGCTTTGATCCTCTCCTCTGTGTCTTTGTGTTGTCATGTTATTTGTTATTTAGTTTTTTTTTTGTTCTTTTGACTTCAAGACGGCGCCGCGAGAGTGGCTGCCTTTCGAGCAGCACCTGTGTTTTGCTTTTCTACTTTCATTTCTTTCATAACTTTGCTGCTGTGAAATGTAAATTTCTCCACTGCGAGACTATTAAAGGCAAATCCAATCCAATCCAATCCAAATTTGTAGCTATAATTTATTCATTTACATTTATATACCGTATGTTCCCGTGTCTGTAGTTTTCATGATGTCCAAATGACAAATAACATGCAACATCTGTTTGAAAATATGTATCAAAGAATGGCTACTATTGCTTTTTAGAAATTAAAACCTGGACTATTCCCAGGCTGTTATTTCAAACAGGCCCAACAGGTTGGATGTCAAATCTGAAAGGATTGTTGTTGTAGTAGCGATTGTTTTTTTTAATATTCAGCCGTCTCTATGCCACCTAACCTGTCTTTCGAGCTCTGTTAGATTTTTCTGATAATAAAAGAGGCCTGGTTACATTACTTTTTATCTACTTATCTCGTGTCACTTGTTGTGTGTCACATTTGCGTTTAATGTGCAGGCAAACAGGAGCTACTTTATCACGCATCACTGGCTCCATAAGGATGGATTATTATACAAGTGAACAAAATAGACTGCTTAATTATTACATGGTAACTGAAAGTCCCTTCGATGTAAAATACATTAACTCATTCACTGCCATTACCGAATTTATTCGGGAATGGAAAATATGACGTGAAGCGCCATTGCCGAATTTGTTCTGGTTTTGATTTTTCTTGCGGGGGGTGAATATAAAGCCCTTGTCAGACCTCTGACAATGGTTTTCCCTCCCATGAGGGGGCAGCAATTGCCTTTTGTACAGCCGCCCCCATTTCAAGCGCAGTTAACGGCAGACCCATATAATTTAGGAATTAACTTTTTTTCTGATGAAAAAAGAGAGTCTAAGGTTTCTTACGCTGCTTGAATGTTTATGTAGTCTTAAAACTTAATATTCTGCGGGTCCTGCAATTTGAGTGAAAATGACAAAAACCCTGGCAATGGAGTGGACACATATTTGCACATCGTCTGGCAGTGAAAGAGTTCAATTTGTATGCTTTATTTTAATAATGGACACTTTTTATGTTATGTCATCAGATATTTAAGTTGGCTTGAAAACAAAAATAATTCTTTTTGAATGAAAGAAATTGTTTCATGAATTCCTCTGATTCAGTATAACTCCATGGAATACTGTATTCTAATACAATGTATACTTTTTAACCCCAATTATTTCACACAAATATTTGGATTGGATTAACCTTTATTAGTTACTCAGTGGAGAAATTTACATTTCACAGCAGCAACGTTATAAAAGGAAGAGGAAAGGAATGAAAGAAGTAGAAAAACAAAATACATGAGCTGCTGGAAAGGCAGCCACTCTCGTGGCGCCATCTTGAAGTCAAAATAACAAAAACAACTAAATAACAAATAATATGACAATCCAAAAACACAGAGAGTCATTTGAGCTCTGAATTATAATCTACACTTTTCATTATGACCTCAATATTAGGTAGTTGGTAGAAAGGAACATTTTCTCAACTCTCCAGCAGCAAGACCGTTACCTGATGGCACATGCATGTTTGCTTTCAGAACAGGATGTAAATCCCCACAATGAGAAAGAAGTTCACAATGAAACACAACCAAGTTCAGTAGTTACATTGTGCATCTGTCTATTTAAAATTTGAGTACGTATTTTCTAGTGTACAAGGTGCACCGGAGTATAAGGCGCACCCCCAATGAATGGTGTATTTTCAAACTTTTTCCATATACAAGGCGGACCGGACTATAAGGCGCACCTTCAATGAATGAAAAAGGTTTTCCAAGTATAATCAATGTCTGAAATAACGTCTGCCCGGACGCCCGGGGCGCGCAACTTTTACGTCGGGCGTACAACTTACAAAACGTCTCCGCCCGGGTGGCCTTCTTCACGGGAAAAAAAGAACATTTTTTTTTCAAATCAAACGTTTGCATTATGCAACAATTGTTTTTTTTAGCGATTAGTCGTCTTATTATGTTTTTAGTTGTGAAAAATGGGGCAGGCAACTTCATGACCGGGGAGGCAACTTTTCAGAGTTGTCTGCCCTGGTGTCCGGTAACTTTTTGGCATGAGTTTCAGACACTGGTATAATATATAAATAGATAAATGTTTTCCAAAAATAAGGCACGCCACATTATAAGGCACGAAAGTAGAGGCTGGGGTTACGCACTACTTCTTCTACAGGGGGAAATGGAGTCAATGTCTGCTGACAGTAGTTGCGAGACCTGTTGTGACTTCAATATGACTTCACATATAAGGCACACCTGCATATAAGGCGCAGGGTTATCTTTTTAATAAAATCAAGGCTTTTGAGTGTGCCTTATATAACGGAAAATAGGGTAACTTCTAAGGAGTTGAGACTGTTCTCACCACGTGGTGCTATCCCACAAGTTTTACAACTCTGTAAAGAAACACAAAGGTGGCCTTTGAGACAGGATCATCACTATAAATGTCATGGAAAAGGAGATCTTGGCCCGGAGGGGATGCACAGATGGACAGATTTTAAAATCAATACTGTTGAAATTTTTGAAGTAGCCATTAGATTTTAAGTGATTTTTTTTTACTCTCTTCCATTGTGCGCTAAAACAAAGAAATTATGTATTGTCTGCCCGAACGATAGGCTGGCATCAAAATTCGGGGTGCACCCCACCGTACGATTGGACCCAGCTGGGATCAGCTCGTTTTGTAAGGATAAATCAAATGGACACTCAACCACTTATTACACATTCTGCGGTTAGCGGAGAAGTATAAGGGGGCCGTGCTAGGAACATGTACGTACATCCAATGACAGAAAACGGTATAAAATAAAGGAACGCAATTTGAAGAGACTTATCATCTTTCATAGTCATGTATGCTAAAGTTTAACGACATACTGTATAACAACACCTCAGATTGTCATTCTACAGCACAGGTGTCAAAGTCAAGGCCCGCGGGCCAAATCCGGCCCACCACATCATTTTTTTCGGCCCGCGAAAGCAAATCAAACTTGTTAAATTCCATGATGATTGCTAAAATCTGAGCCAAAATTTCATATTTTTGGATGTCAACCACAATAAAAGTCATTATTCTTGACTTCAGATTTGAAAACGAGTTATTCATTAATTTGCTGTGTGCTCTATATGTAATATTTGAAGGGATTTAAACATTCTAATGGGTTCCCCAAATTCATAACGGCCCTCAAGAGGAAACCATAACTACAATGTGGCCCGCGGCAAAAAATGACTTTGACACCCCTGTTCTACAGCATTTCCATGATGACAGAATGATTCTGATGAGTAAACCAAAGGCACAAACGTATTTCAATTACAGTATACAAAAATATCAGCATCATAACTGACGTCCTTTCGACACTTTCAACATGGAGGAGCTTCTTATTTGCACGATGCCAGTGCCAGAGGCTGTAAGAATATGTCTGATATTTAGTTGACATGGAAAAACACGAGAACAACCGAATATCAAACATATCACACAGCGTCCAGCTGATTGGAACTTCTGATGAACATTCTGGCGTCCTAAAAACATGACACATGGCATAAAAATGTGAACGGAGAAAAGGCCATTATACATTTGTAGCTAAATATGAGGCAGATCCATTATAGAGAAAATGGTGCTAAACGGGGGGATTCACTTTGTTTTAAGAAATGGGTGTGAACATGCAAAGGGCACATTTCTGAGCTCTGCAAAGAAAAATGACATACTAAAATGACACTTACCAAGATTTCTCGCCGGAAGTTGAAAAAAATCACACTCGACGAGCATTAATTGTTAAAAATGAGCGTATGTGAGCAATTCCTCTGTGGGACAGTATTTATAGACAAGTTTGGGGGGGAGCACTCACGTTAGCGACACACGCATTCGCACACATTTGGTGATGCTTGTAATTAAACTTGTATTGATCCGGGCCTGCAGCCTTTCCTCTCCACATTAGCCTAATCAATGCCTAATCAATAGACATGATGTTCATTCCACTGTGAGCGCTCTCTTGCGTATGCACACACACACACACACACACACACACACACACACACACACACACACACACACACACACACACACATGACTGCAGCTGCACAATCAAATAACTTTCAGGCTTTGCCTGTAGGCACGACACTCATAGGATGAACTTTTATAAACGTGACGACGATGATCTATGCAGTACATTATTTGAAATAATACAAAAAAAGTTATAAAATACGGGGAAAATGTATATATATATATATATATATAAGTTGACAGGTATGCTAAATCTACAACTGGCTGGCAACCAGTCCAAGAATGAGGAATATTGAAAATGAATGGATAGCAAAAAACAACACATAAAATCATTTAAAAAATATAGATTTACCAGTACATCAAACTCTTCTCTGCAAATACAAGTCCATAAATGATCCCAACACTGATTACATGATCATCTTTATAAATTCATCAAAATACAATCAGTAGTTCACTTTTGCAGAATATACAAACAGAGATAAGAGTGAAAGGACACAAATAGATTAAAATTCTATCTAAAATGACTTTTATGAACATTATACTTTATTTACCAAATCATTTTGACAAACTAACCCAGTCGAAACCCTTCGACCACCATTGGCACCGTTTCAGTCTCCCCTACTGTATTGACCTTGTGAGCCTATTGGGGCAGAAGGACAGCCCTCTGATTGCCTAATTGTGAGCCCGGGGCTACTTTTTAATACACTCACTCACAAACAGACGTGGTAAGTGCACCGAGGGGGCAAAGTCAAACATGACCAAGAAGGTTAAATAACAACAACAACAAAAAAATAATAATAACATTTTGAAGTCAAAGTAAAAATGTCTGATCGCGTACCTGTCAACATGCGAAATACTGTGACGTTATTAACGGCTCAATTTTTCCTTACTGAGAAAAACATATGAGTGTGTAATATTACATTGCGTAATTATACGAACAAAATTTCACATGTAAACATGAATACTTTTTTTACAAAAATTATACAAAATTCGATTTAACAATTTTTGCGTTTCCCGTACAAACTTTCTTGGATGCCGTACACATCTAAAAATGTGCAAAAGTCATACAAAATACGGCAAAATACGACCGGTTGACAGGTATGCTAATGATGTCATGTGTTGTTGGTTGAGCATGTTTCTGAGAATCTTAGGGTCTTTTCATTTTCAAACTCTTTTTTTTGCCGTAAATATTTATATACAGTCAAACCTCGGATTACGAACGTCTCGGTTCTCTTCCTATTTGGTTTTCAAACAAAAACGTCACGTTTATCTTTTTTGCCCCGGTATACGACGAATTTCATTTCTCAACTAAATTGAACGCCCCTGAATGCGCCACTCGATTACCTTCCGCTTCCAATACGTCACCTCGAGTCGTGCCTTCCTCATTGTGATTGACGCATTTGTATTGTTGAATAAAGTTTTTCTTAAAGAAGCAGATTTTGGCTGAGATCTCCGCAAATCGGACATTGTAGCAGCCATGTTTTTATATTCCAATATTATTGTTGATGTTAAAATTGGTGAAAATAAAACATTACAGTTTGTTTGTAAAGTATTTTACAAATGAGCTGCTCTTTTATTACATGTGTGTACAGTTTATGCTGTAAATTAGTTAAAAAGTGCTTTTTAAAAGTTGTTTGCTAGATTTGGAACAAATTTTAAAAATTAACACTGATTATAATGGCAAGTGCTGATTCGGTTTTCTAACAAATCAGTTTACAAACGCGACTGTTAAAAATTTCAAATTCTCATTTTCTATGGTTGGATTTCATCTTTTTGTTTGTCCAAGGGCCGTTTTCGACACAAAAATTAAATTACAATGCTGTAAATTTCAAGCACAAACTTGAGGCCCGGGGGCCAAATCTGGCACGCCACATAATTTTATGTAACTCCTAAAAACAAATCAAACCAGAAAGAGGATGTATGTTTTGGGAGACCACCAGAAAAGAAGTTTGCATTATGGTGAGAAAAAAAGAATTGTGTTGTAATTTTGTTTTAAAAGTGATCCTGCAAAACCTCAGTCTACAACCAGGCTGTAACCAGTGTCGGAAACTCATGAAAAAAGTTACCGGACACCAGGGCAGACAACTCTGAAAAGTTGCCTGCCCCATTTTACACAATAAGACGACTAATCACAAAAAAAAAACATTGTTGCAAAGTATTAAGGATTGATAATCAGAATATGTAACAGAACAACACTTTAAAATTAAGTAATTGTACCTACCTACCACAAATGTTCCCTTGCTTAATTTGTCGTAAATATCCTTTGCTGATGATTTTGCTGCAGTTGTCGTTAGTCCATACACTTCCTGGCAGGTTGCACAGTGCAATATTTGCGTTGCGTCGTCTGCTGCAAGCCACGTAAACTCCTCTTTCCACGATGCTCTCAATGTACGTTTACAGTTTGTAGCGTCATAAATTTTGTTAGCTTCTTTTGAGTCTCTCTTCTGGGGCTGAGGTTTTGGCTTGATTCCGAACCACTTATCTATTTTTCTTGTGTTCTCTGTGCGTCTACTTTTGAAAATGATATGCAAATGTACGACCTGATAACGCTCGGGAAAGTCCGGGCGCGAAGTTATTCGTTGCAGGCTTCTGATTGGCTGCCGAGTATGACAATTGCCAAACGAACCGAAATTAGGAAATTTCAAACCGAACGAATATTTCAAAATCAGAATAAAGCAAACGTAAGATTGGAAGAAAAAAAATCTTTTTTTTTCTGGAAAAAGTTGTCAGCCATCCGGACAGAGAGGTTCTGGAAGTTATTTCAAACACTACTGTAACTAAAAACCTATAATTTTGTTTTTCCATGTAAACATGTGTGAGACAATAGATTTCCAAGGTCATTTCTCAATTTTTTTTATGTATAAAGTATACAGCCATTTTTGTTTGAATGATGATGATGATGAAAATGTGTCAATACAGTATGAACACACACACATATCTTTGCATCCAATAAAAGGAGATGTTTCGAGAGCATTTTATTTATTCCACAAAAAATAAATAAGACATTTAAACTGAATAGTAACATCCAATCTGACAATTTAAGCGTAACATTAATAGAAAATGATGCAAAAGTTGTAATGTTCGACGTTTCTACTGCTTTTTCAGGTTTAGAAGCGTTTGCCTATGACTCCTTAGTCTCAAAATCGTCTCCCCTTTACTCTTCGTCTCGGGGCCTTTGGCTTTGCCTTCTCTGCTTTAGGGTTCTCCGCTTTGGGCTGCTGTGCTTGAGCAACCTTCGCCATTGGCTGTTTCGTGGTCGCCATCTCTTCTTTTGCGTCTGGTTTACTGTTACACAATTTACTGCAAGAGAAAGAAAAAAAAGTCAATAATGTAATTGAAGCCTTGAGGGGACAGCGGTGGGGAAAGTGGACAGCTTTTCATGTTATCAGGTTACACGGTTGTCATTATTAGTGCATGAAAGGGTTAAAGACAGCTGTGAAATGTAAAAAGTGTTTCTAAACCACGTTCCAAGATAATTGTTAAAAACTGAGAACTGTGTCATGCTTGATTCATTCGCTGCCATTCCCGAATTTATTCGGGAATTGAAAAGTATGACGTGGAGCACCATTACCGAATTTCGGGTTTTCTTTTTGTTGTGTGTGTGTGTGTGTGTGTGTGTGTGTGTGTGTGTGTGTGTGTGTGTGTGTGTGCGTGTGTGTGTGTGTGTGCCGATAAAGCGCTGGTCAGACCACTGACAATGTTTTTCCCTTCCACAAAGGAGCGGTATTTGTCTTTTGTCCATGTTTGCGCTTGGTTCCAGCTTCAGCTGTTGTTAAAGTGCTATATAAACCAATATGTATGTATTGCGTTGTATTTTGGACAGCCGCCCCCATTTCAAGATCAGATAACTCAAGACCCATATAATTTAGGAATTAATAAAAAAAAATTCTGATGAAAGAAGAGAGTCTAAGGTTTCTTATGGTGAATTGAATGTTTATGTAATCCTAAAATTCAATATTCAGTGGGTCCTGCAATTTGAGTGACAATGACAAAAACCCTGGCACTGTAGTGGACACATTTTTAATAATAATAAATAATAATACATTTAATTTCTAAGCGCCTTTCAAAACTCTCAAGGACACTTTACAGTCACTCTATTTTTTTTTTCTTGTGCGGGTGAGCAGCGGCAGCCATTCGCGCATTGTCTGGCAGTGAATGAGTTAATTGTGGCGATGTAATGTTAAAGTATAAAGTATTACGCAACATGAAGTTCTCAAGATTGTTTTTTTTTTGGAGCCGCGACAAAAACGGTCCCTAGTTCCTTATGCATTCAACACAATTGTGAGTTATGCACCAGAGTTAAAATTTCTTGGCCCATTTCTAAGACAACCAAAAGTAGGCTGGATAACATTTGCTGCCAACTTGTCTGTGATTTATTTCTATAATCTGGATTGAGTACCAATTCACTCAAATGCGATTAGGTACCATTGAAATATGAGATAGAATTCTGACCTCTTCCTGGATTGGGGGTGCAAAATACATGCACAAAGTGCAAATAATGCATACCTTGCTGAATCTGCTCCTTTCTTCAAAAAGGCACACACAGCACTCGGCTCCTCTAGTTCTTTTTTCAGTGATTCCAGTTTGGCAATCCACGATTCCTTCTCTTTATTCATTTTACCTGCAAGTCACATGAGGAACATTGAGCCAATCAGCGCAAAAAAACACTTTCCACCTTCAGAGATAGCGTCAGAGTCATAACTGGGATGGGATAGCGCTTGTGTGACTATAGTGGAACGCCATGACACTTTGTTTTCAATTTGAAAGACACACAACAGACAAGTGAACTTCACAAGTGTGAAGTTACTGTAGTCCGGCTACCCAAATGTAACATTGTGATAATTTGTTTGGCCTTATTGCCTTTTCCACAAGGTTGCATTAGGGCGAACCAATCAAATTTCAGTCGCTTTATAATTTCATAGCATTCAATCCCAGTCATTTTATTGTATCTTGCATTTTTCATCTGTTATTGCTTCTTGTTGTATTCCTTGTATTTCAGTGAAATACACGGCTGTCATCGAATCAATCCTGTGTTCTTCCATCACGGTTTGGTTCGGGGCCGCCACAAAAAAATGGACAAAATCCGACTTCAACGGACAGTTAGGACAGCGGAAAAAAAATAATTGGCACAGCCCTACCTTCTCATGAGGACTTGCACCCTGCAAGAATCAAAATAAGAAAACCTACTGAAACGGAAAAACCTACTGGACCCTCCGCACCCTGCCCATCACCTTTTCCAGCGACTCTCTTCAGACAGGCGCGACCGATCTATGCGAACCAAATCCAGCAGACATCTAAACAGATTTTTCCTCCGAGCCATTAACTCTCTAAACAGTAACCCAAATATAACTGTATAGTGCCTCTTTGCAATTTTTTGTGATGATACTAGTGCAGCGTTGTCTACCTGAGACAAATTCCTTGTGTGTTCTACATACTTGGCAATAAAGATGATTCTGATTCTGATCAAAAAAAGCCCATTTCAACAAGTCCCAGATGCAACGTCAATATTTTTCCCCTTTACGACATGTCTTTTCGACATGACTGATTTCATCTGATTTATAATCTATTACTCTTGATACTATTGAGCTGCGCACAGAAAACAAAAGTTAGGAAACAAAACTACAAAATTAATCAACAAATCCCTTGTTCTTCAACATTTTGTTAGTTATGGACAATCTCTCATGACAAGATTTACCTTGCAGATTCCGGAGTTGTCCTTCTAAACCGGCCACCCCATGTTTCATTGATTTCTGCAGGGGCAAAAAAGGAAGTCAGCAATGTAATTCACCCCCATGCATAGTCCACACTGGAATTTTGCACACAATTTATCAAAAGCAAGATCAAGAAAAAAAGGCATACCAACAACATGTCCAATTCTTTCACTTTATGATCACTGCTCAGAAATGGCGAGTTGGGCAAGTGACATACTATGTCACACACTTTCCCAAAGTTGTGCCATATAATGTTTTCACAATTATCCTACAAATTTACTGAGTGTGAAATTTGGGCATGTTTAACACTATGGTACTATTCTGTTGTATGTACTGTTTGTACAGCTGGTGAACACTTTTAACCTATTGTTGCATTAATTAAAAGAGCAATTGAATACATAATGCATAATGTCATTTGACAACACAAAATGATGTGCATTTGATGTGCAGATATTTCTGCCGCCTCAGGGTCACCATTTACGTATTTTGCTGTCATCCACGAGACTTTGAATAGAACAGAATAGAATATAGTATTTACAAATTGCATTTCACAACAGCTTCAGTTGTAACAAAACGCTTTACAAGGAACACCGGACCGGCTTTACAAGGTAAGGTCTGGCCTGGTGAGTGATGTGGGCGTCAGAAAATGAGACTGGAGAGTATCCGTGCCAACACAGTGTGATTCATTATTCTTTTCCGACCATTTGTTCAGTTAAATGATTGAATATGGATTAGCGGTCTGTCCTCTGTGACTTTTGAGATTAGACAATGCAGTACAATACAATACAATACATATTTATTCATCACAATGCATTATAGTTTCAGAGCATTTTGGTTGACATTTTCGTTCAGTAGTGTGTTGTGAGATTTTTGGACTGTGAAGCACTATGTATTTAATCAATAAAGGTTGAATGAAGAACACTTTCTTCCTCCTAAGGGCAATGAGACTGGTTTGAACTGTTTACTACCGACAATTATCATGTTGGCTATAATTACAATAACAATACCAGAGTACATAATTGTTCCTTACCACAGCTCGTTGGCACGCTTCCACTTCTTTCTTCTTTTTTATGACTTTCTGCTCACACGACTCCGCATCGGTTTGTATAGTTTTCTCCTCGTTTTGGGCTTTGTCGATGCGGTTCTCCAATGATATTTTTTCTGTTTGATACTCTCCCACCTCGTCGTTGGTCACCCGCAGTTTCATACTTTCGAACTTGTTCCGTTTGTCCACTTTGTCGTGCTCTTGTTTGCGGCTTTTAATGACTGCCACCAGGGATACGGTCAACGCAATGGTCAGAGGTAGCAACAGTTGGAAATTCATCCTTGATTTAAACCCTGGGACGTCTTGTCAGGTAGCCAAAACAAACCTAATTAAACAGCATGGTACCGCTTGATTAGCTTTTTAGATTTTTATCTTGTTGTTGTTGTTTTTTTTTTTAATAAAAATGTCTTATTGTTCACCGTAAATAAAAAGCAACGGCGTAAGACCTGGAAGTGACTATTTCAGCGATTTGTCCAAGGCTGCCGTAAACACGCCCAGGTCTGCCGTAAAACACGCCCATTACCTGAAAACTGCATCTATATTTATTTGTTGTCTAAAATGTACAACAAAAGACGAAATGTTAACACAAAACCATAATATATTAATATATGTGTTTTGTTAAACGTCATTGACGTGTGAGATAAGACGTCATTGAAGTATTACTGTACCACAGTGACGTGCGGTGAGGTTCATGGCTGGTGAGGGACCGACGTCATCACAGTCAGATTTACAAACATATGAACTCTACAGAGTAGCTTATTCACCATTTGATTGGCAACAGTTCATGTCTTTTGTTTAAAATGTCATGTCAGCATTCTTTGTATAAAGTGTAGCATAGAAAAAAATATAAAAAAAAAAACGTTATTATCGTGTTACCTTTACTTATAAATGAAGTCGATGCACCGCTCCTTCTGCAGAAAGGCATCGATACCTTCTTTGTAGAAGCCTTCATTATCTTTCTTCAGTTTTAAAGGACAACCGACATCACTTTTTTTTGTTTCATAACTGACATCAGAACGTCAGACGCAAGACGTCTTGCGTTTTCGCCCTCTTCTGCCTCTTTTTGGTGCAACACGAAGTTTTCAAACCAAACAAGTACAACAAAATGCATTGACGTGATGGAAGGACTGCTATATTGTGTCCTTTTTTCGGTCAGGGGCGTTCCTTCAGTGACGTAGGGTGAGGACTCGTCACCAACACAAAAACAAGACTTCCGGAATATTCAGCGCAAGTCTTGAAACATAAAATAGCTCTTTCTCTTGTTTCTATTTATAATTGTATTTTATTTATTGCATTCTATTTGTGATTTTATTTTATTTATTATAGTATGCTTTTCTGTGTCTGTAAAGTGTCCTTGAGAGCTTTGAAAGGCGCTTAAAATGTAATGTATTATTATTATTATTATTATTATTATTATTATTATTATTATTATTATTATTATATGCCGTGGAATCTTTGTAAAATACGCTCAGTAGAAGTCATTTGAAGCCATTTTATAAATTATGGACACAACTTGTCTGGAGACGTCGGTGGAATGGAAATGGAAAAGAACTTTGACGTACAAATCACGAAATAAATATAACTGTTTAATTTATTTTTTCATTTGGTATTTCCATGATGACAGGTGAGGCACGGCCTCACCTGACTGCACGTCACTGCTGTACCATCAATTCTTGAAGTTCAAGGATCAATGGGTTAACTAATGACTTCCGGAAGTTCCGGGTGACGCTGATTGACACCTTGATATTTTATTTAAGTGTATTTTTATGTTATTCCAAACACAAACCAATACCATATTTCAATATGTTGATACATGTAAAATATACATTTCCACAGAAAACAGGGCATGGTGGATGATATATATATATATATATATATATATATATATATATATATATATATATATATATATATATATATATATATATATATATATATATATATATATATATATATACACGCACACGTACACTGAGTTACCTATCAAGAAGTGTCCATCGGTGCGTCGAGACACGCAACGAGGAAATAGGTGCTTTGACACGCCCAAATGAACAAGTGGTTCGCCGAGTCGGATTGACACCTGCGAGCTGCGCGATTTAATCTAAATTATGAAGTTAATGGTTGTTTTAACGTTTTTTAGCATAGCTGTAATGGCCGTGATGATCATTCAGACTGTACGCCAGGAGTTGAAACTGCGCCAATTAAGGACCCGCACGCTGGAACACCTCGCAGATTCCAAGAGGGGGCAGAGAGTCATCAGCCACATAAAAAGTCAAATCAAGGATCTGAAGACGAACCTGGCGTCCGTCACGGGCAAGGTCGACGAGCTGAAGAAACGCAAATTAGCTGCTCAAAAAGCAGAGCGGAATCATCAAAAAAGTTTGCAGGCATGCGACGAAGAGAAGGCAAGGGCATCACTCACAATAACACGAGCACATTATTTTCTTCTGTAATTATTTTGAATGCAACCTACAGCTAGTACCACAATGGAATTTCCACACAATTTGATCAGGTGTACTTGCACAATCTTGTGCAAGAGCAAATAAAAGTCAGCGGGTGGATAATTGCTAATGTTAACTTTTTTAATAATAATAATAATAATAATAATAATAATAATAATAATAATAATAATACATTTAATTTATAAGCGCCTTTCAAAATCCTGAAGGACACTTTACAGTTATGGGATTTATTTTTTTTGTGCGGATGAGCAGTGGCAGCTTGTTCTTAAAGGACAACCGACGTCACTTTTTTTTTTAACTGACACCAGAAAAAACGTTTTATAGCATCTAAAATACCCGAATCACGCAGTATATTTTTAGTCAAATGCAAAACACAAATAAAAATGACTTAAAGTGTCCAAAATTTGCAAAAAAATTGAGCTGCGAATTGGGCATTTTCAGAAAGTCCCGCCCCCAGTTCGTGACATCACGCCAAGACGTCTTGCATTGCTGGAGAATCAAAACAATGGCTTCAGATGTGGAGAATATGCTGGATGTTACACATCCAGTTATGAATATTATTGAAATAGTTCTGAAGAGGAAAGCATACATGTTTGCAATCGATTAAAGAATTATTTCGTGCCATTTTGAGGCAACATTGGGGGGAAATGTCTCACCCAAAAAAAGAGGCACAAAATGGCAACCTCCGTTTCCACAGGCTGATAAATTCCTTATATGGAGCTTGGACGCCCTCTTCTGGCGGCTTTTGGGTGCAACACGGTTTTCAGACCAAAGAAGTACAGCAAAATACATTGACGTGATGGAATGACTGCTACAATGTGTCCTTTTTTCAGTCAAGGGCGGTCCTTTAGTGACGTCACGTATGGACTCGTCACCAACGCAAAAACAAGACTTCCTGAATATTCAGCGCGAGTCTTAAAACGTAAAATATAGCTATATGCGGTGGAATCTTTGTAAAATACGCTCAATAGAAGTCATTTGAAGCCATTACAAATTATGGACACAACTTGTCCGGGGACGTCGGTTGTCCTTTAAAGTTCACGTTTGCATGTTTTTGTAATATGGGAGGAAATCGGAGTACCCAGATAAAACCCACGGGCTTGGTTGACGTACTTGCCACTCAAACACTGGGCCACCTCAGAATACAAATAATGGGAGAATATTTTGTAATTGGACGTAGGTTTGCGAAAAGTATGGTCTTTCTGAAGGATCGTAGAGCTACGGAAGAGGATTAGGGTCACTGAAGAAAAAAAATATGGTTTAAAGTGAGAATTCTGACTTTTAAAGTCAGAATTCTGACTTTATTCTCTGAATTCTGACTTTATTCCCAGAGTTCTACGGAAGAGGATTATGGCTCATGGTTCAAAATGCGCGCTCTCTGAGCTGAGGTCACTGTATTCAATTAGTTCACCACGAAATGGCACTAAATTATACACACTACCTTTTCATCATTGTGACTTGGTAAACTAAAATGTCCACATTGCCAATCTGGGCCTGCCTATTAAATAGCAGTTAATAGCTGCTATGTTTTCACGGCTTTATATTTAAGAACACACAGTAAAGTCTCGTTATATCGATATCGGATATATCGATAGTCCCGGTTATATCGATACTATTTCTATGCACGCACGGAGAAAATTACATGCAAACAGGGTCGGATATATCGATAGTCCCGGTTATATCGATACTATTTCTATGCACGCACGGAGAAAATTACATGCAAACAGGGTCGGATATATCGATAGTCCCGGTTATATCGATATTTTTTCGGACTCCCTTGAATATCGATATAACGAGACTTTACTGTATTTTACTGTTTTTTAATGAAGGCAAATACAGAGACCAAGAAGAAAGCTGTCATCGAATCTGCTAATAAATTCAAAGGTATGTCTTTTGTTTGACCTTATATTTGAGGTCAAACAATCTGATTTGATATTTACCTGCAAATTTCCCCATTGGGGGACTATTAAAGGCTTTCTTATTCTGATATGCCAAATGTTTTTTTTTTTTTTCCGGAATTGCAACACAGACAGACAAAATATCAATAGTTCATCGACCTGGTTGTATATGCAAAAAAAAAAAAAAAACAATACTGATTTTTATGGATTGGATTGGATTAGCCTTTATCAGTCTCGCAGTGGAGAAATTTACATTTCATAGCAGCAAAATTATGAAAGGAAGAGGAAAAGAAAGAAAGAAGTAGAAAAACAAAATACAGGAGCTGCTGGAAAGGCAGCTACTCTCGCGGCGCCATCTTGAAGTAAAAAAAACTAAATAACAAATAATGTGACACAACACAAAAGACACAGACAGCCATTCAATCTTCAGCACTTTCTGCACCCTCTTTGTTGTATGAAGCGGTTCTAGATTAATGAGGACAGGATCAAAGCCTTCTTTTCACCAGTGGATCAGGGACGTCATGGTGAAATGTGCACGTCTGCTACAAGCTAAATGTTGAAAGCAAACACGAAGCTGTAGTATCCATTGACGAAAAGAGATTGTCTCAATCTCCTGTCCCACGTAAATCTGCTTCAATTCCAAGCCGCGACAGTTCCACATACGCATCGGCGCTCCTTTCTTCTCATCACAGGCTCCTTAAGCCATGCTGCCCATTACAGGCGCAAAAAAATTACAATCGCCCCAGAGCAGCCCAGCGATTACAGTCAAACGGCACATACATTATGGCGCTTTCACTACAGCTGAAGCACTTTAAACAGTTGACATACTACAAACTAAATGTATTTGCTTGCATTTGTTTAAATTTTTTTCCGACAGTTTGCATGTGGTGTCAGACTGATATCATACTGCATCAAATTCTTTCTTATTGTTGTGTTTTTGTTGTCTTTTGTCACACTGGTAAGCTGATCACGCAGAAGAGAAAAGAAAAGCTGAGGAGGAAATGCAGATTGTAAAACAGCATATTTTGAATAGAGACAAAGCTGTATGCATTTTTGCTGATTCAAGCTTTGCAGAAGTTCGGTAAGATCTGAAAAACGTTTTATTTGAGCATGGGCAATATTTTGTGAGCCATAACATGTCAAGGCTGTTTTATGTAATTTATGTATCTAATAGTTTTTGCTTTGTGTTGTTCTTTTTTAGGAGGTTGTGTGGTATTGATGCTGCACAATAAGGACATGTCAAAAATAACCAATGGTCACAGTGAACTTCCATCCAGGAATACATTTTGAGCAGTAGTAAACTCCTCTTCGGTGTTTAAATTAAAGTGAGAACTTTTTGATCCAGTCAAAGAACTAACATATTGCTCTGTGGTTGTGTGTGACTGACTGTTAGATTCTTTCAGAATTTTGGTGTGTGTAGCAGCGAAATAAAGGTATTTTTCTTTTATTTTTGCCCGCCCCTTACCCATTATGTTCTATAAAATTAATCTTCCATTTCGTCAAGTGTCTTTCATTCCACACATAAACATTCAATTCTATTATGGTACTCCATACCAAAATACCCTTGCAATGATTTTTTTTCTTGTTTAGTATTAGTTTCGATTTTTTTTATGATCAAAAAATTAAACATATGATGCCCTTCTGGGGTCCAGCAAAAATTAAAGAGGACGAGCGAATTGTGATTTATCATAGACAACGGTGGTCCCATTGTTCTCAATTAAATGTTGTACTAAATAGAAAGCTCATTGTTTCTCAAATCCCAAGTTTTATCGATATATGTAAAGTAAGTTTGTTTAAAATTAGCTTTATTTTCGTGTTGAAAAGACAATATCATACAAAAGTAATCCGATTTATGAGCGGTTACAGTATCGATGTTTTTGGTTGCTAGGAGACCCGGGCTATTACAGAAGTAGCACAGATTTACTAGCCAATCAAATCTCAAATTTAGGTCATGTGATGTGCAAGTCTCAGGAAGTTGAATGTAATCACTGAGAACAAATTGCATTAAAAACAAATAAGTTAATCATTATTCGGTTAATTTGTTTATTTGTTTGGTGAAGGTTTTATTTCACCTGCTTGCCTTGCGTATGCCTACGTCACAGGAACTCTTTCACCCAATTACGATGTGGGGACGAATCTCGTGACCAGACGTAAGGCCATACGTAGAATTCGCTGGTGGCGGAAGTCGACAAGGGTGAAACCGTTTTATTGAATGTCATGTATCTCACATCAGGTTGTTACAGTGTCTACCTATAACCGGACGCAAACGCATTTAATTATGCTTCCGTTAAATGACATATCGTCTGTTTAACGTTTTAATTGCCTCCGTATTAACGCCAAAGCTCCCTCAATTTAGACATTAATGACTAAGGCTCTGTACAACTGAAGCAGCCACTCGTCATGTCGAAGAAGGCGACTACCCTCTTGCGACTGTTGACGGGCCGTCAGCGCCTTGCTTCATCTCCATCAGTGTCTCCTCATTTCTGCCAATCGTCTACCAGGTTACCATTTAGAAGCAGCTTTGCGCGCAGTATGGTGGTATGTACCCTGTTGTGGAATAGACAAGGTGAACGAGGTTTTCTCCGTTTGACCTTTAATATTGTTAGAATAACGGTTTATGAATAAGTAATAAATAAACAATGAATGTATCTGTATTACAATAAACAGTACAATACTAGGTTTATGATACGTTAATGATTTCGTCTGACTGGTGCTTAGGCATACGCCAAAATAAAGTCAAATGAACCTTGAATTCATACGAAATACAATTTGGATTTCTACTTTGAGTTAAATGGGTTAACACTTTGATTTGCAGTCTTTTGAGAGTTCATTATGACGACGTAACAAAATTCTACAAAAAAATAACATTTAATTTACTGACACTGAAAATATGTTATCCAAATTTTGGATGCAGGCCCTGCCATTTTCCTTTTCCCTGAAGCCTCGGGACTTCAGCCTCCCCAACTCCTCTTGGAGTGCAGAAATGATGCGCTTGTATGACTTCTACAACAGCCAATGCGAGCTGGAAAATGAATCTGGAGAGAAACACAGGGGACCTTGGAGGAGAGTGCCCAGCTACAATCGGACCCTCAAGTATGCCACAGGTGAAAACATTTCAATTGTATAAACACACACATTCACTCTCAGTAATGGTATACAACATTTGCACAGTTCTGCTGAATCACCACCCCTCTTCCTCTTCTCAGGGGGAGCCTATCTCAGCAAATTAATACAGTCCAAAAACCGTCTTTTCACCCGAAGCATAAAAACCACAGGAGCTGCATTTGAGTATGTTATGTTTATTAACAAAGAAGAGCAGAGGTGTGTTTGCATTTTCCAGGCTGGACACTTGTTGGAGGGCCCGCCAGGGTGAGCAAATTATCTGGGCATTTAACACCTATATATATATATATATATATATATATATATATATATAGTAGTTTGTTGCATTGGTCTGTCTTCTCTCTCTTATGTGGCCTAATACTTCTTCACATAGTCAGAATTTTGTGAGGGAAAAGTAATAATAATAATTATAATAATTGTTGCGCTAGTCATTCTGGCAGCAGTCTTAGCGTTTTAACAGTAACCAAAATGGTAACTTTTTGTAGCGATTGAAAGTACTCACGAGAAAAATGATGCACAGCAGTGTCAATCATTGGTCTGGGAACTCGACAAACATTTTGTTCTGCGCATGCGCTTAAAAAGGCTTCACAATTTCCGGGTATCACATGATCAGCTCGTTTCGCAGGTGATATCAATCATGAAATTTCCTCAATCGTGTCTTTGACACACGCACAGTCAATAATAATAATCCGTCTGTGTAAGCTCTCAGTCGTACAGGAGTGGTCCATCGATGAGAAGGTTTCTTCAGCCGTCATCTGTACAATTTTGAAGGTTTCAGACGTTTCGCCTCCTATCCAAGAGGCTTCGTCAGCGAACTAAAGTCTGACTGGTCGTATCGGCCCTATTTATATATCCCTAATGTCCAGACATGGTGGCGCCGGACACAGCTATGATAGGTCCCTACTCTCAGGTTGGGGGGAGCAGGGGGGTAAAAGAAGCGATTCTTATAAAACAACAAAATCCTTCATTAAACCGGTCTGGTGGGGTGAGGTTCAATTTGGATCGTTCATACAATAGCCTGCTTAGACAAAACAGGTTAGGCAACTTTCGTAATGCCGATGAGGGTCGTTATGCTGATGAGGTGATACCGGTGGGAGTGGGGGTAATAGGCCAGTCGTTAGTCAGGAATGTAGGAACAATCAGTGGGGCCACAGGGAGGGGTCCTCCGCCCCCCCCCCCCCCCCCCCAACCTGAGAGTAGGGACCTATCATAGCTGTGTCCGGCGCCACCATGGCTGGACATTAGGGATATATAAATAGGGCCGATACGACCAGTCAGACTTTAGTTCGCCGACAAAGCCTCTTGGATAGGAGGCGAAACGTCCGAAACCTTCAAAATTGTACAGATGACGGCTGAAGAAACCTTCTCATCAATAATAATAATCATAATAATCATAATAATAATAATTATTATTATTATTGTTATATTTCATTTATAAGCGTCTTTCAAAACTGAAAAGCTGCTGCATGTATTTCCAGGCATGTCCACGGGGGGGCAATCGCCACTATGATTGACTCTGTCACAGGCGCTCATGCAGCTTTCATGTCTGGACCAGTCATGACAGCCAATCTCAACATCAATTACCGCAGGTAATTTATTTGTTGAAAATATATATTTTGCGTGTGTAGTCAATTGGAATTATTGCCATGCTGTGGCAAGTTTTGTTTCAATTAGTTCAGAATATTCATAGCATTATACACTGACAATGTATGTTGATTTGTTCAAAGCCCCATCCCGTTGGGAAGTACAGTGATACTTGAATCCTCCCTTGACAACAAGGAAGGTAGAAAAACATTTATTTCCTGTAAAGTGACCAGCACTGATGGTTCCAAGCTGCACACTGAGGCAACAGGTAACATAATTTACAGCATATTCATTTGACAGTAATTTTATTTCCTAAATTTTGTGTGTGTGTTTTTTTAGCTCTCTTCCTGTCAATCAAAGTCGGCCATTTATTGGGAATGTGACACAAAAAACAAGTTGTAATCAGTGAAAGACGGTGTGCCTTCGAGTACAGTATTATGTAGCTTCTAAAAAAATGGCGATCCAGTTGTGAGCTCACAGTGCAGAGTTTGTGGGTTTGATCCCTCTGGCTTCCTTGTCTGGAGCATGCATGTTCTCCCCGGGCCTGTGTGGGTTTTCTCTGGGTACTCCGGTTTCCTCCCACATTCCAAAAATATGCACGACAGATTGATTGAACACTACGCGTGAGGGTGAGCACGGATGACTGTTTGGCCTTTGTGTGCTTTGCAATTGTATTTTTATATTTACCTTTTATTTATAATCGCCTTTCAAAACTCTCAATTGGCTGCCAACCGGTTCAAGGTGTCCCCAGTCTACTGCTCAAAGACGGCTGGGATAGGGTCCATAACCCCGCGACCCTTGTAAGGATAAAGTGGATTGGAAGATGGATGGATGGATAAATATTTAATTAATTTATTTTCTGAGCTAATATGCAAGGGTGACACAGCAGAGGAGTGATGGGCACTTTTGAACTCACAGTTCTAAGTCTGAGGTGAAAAGGTCAAATCTGGGTGTGGTCATATAATGTTCATTAACTGAAGAATATATTGTCCATAGGTGTGAATGGACTGAATGCCTATTTGTCATTTGTGCTTTGGACTTTTAACTCTCATCCAAAATGGCTGGCATAGGCTACGACTCAGTCCTAAACGTAGTGAGGAGAAGCACTTGAGAAAATAGATGTGGATGAGTTACTGCTTGTGTGACTTAATGAGGAATTACTGTACGATATGTGATTACTTGACTACCTCATGTTTTTTTCTAATACCAATACGTATCTCAGCATTATTTATTAAACAGTTATTGTGCTAATTTTGCAGCTACTGAGTGCAGTGAATGCTTGAAATTGTACCTTACTGCAGTGGTCCCCAACCTTTTTTGCGCCACTGACCGGTTTAATGTCAGACAATATTTTCACGGACCGGCGGATAAATACAATGTTTGTTTTTTATTCATTTTGCTAGCTTACGGTGGGCTAATTTTAGCGGTATGTATCACGTGACCTAGACAAGCGTTTTGACATGCGTCAAGAGTAAATCATAGACGGATGTAATCTGGTAATTTTTCATTTTTCAAAATAAAACATAGGTCGGACTCAGATAATAAATAAAATGGAAATTATGTATTCTTTCTGCGCGGCCGGTACCGATACCGGTCCACGGCCCGGGGGTTGGGGACCTCTGCCTTACTGTATGGTTGTTTCACAATAAAGCCTTGCCTTTGGCTATTTCATGGAAGACACGACATTTTGGTTGAAAATGTGTGATTTATTGAAAAAAGGGAGAATACATGCAAGTAATTTTACTCAAAAGCAGTCTTCTCGGTTGCTGGTTGATATTGTATATTCTTGAAATGACAAGCAGAGATTAAAACAAATGCTACATTTAAGAAGCATTCTTCATCTATGGTTTTTCAGACCCAGTTTATATTACACAATTTACTGAGATGTTTTTATATTTATCCGTTACAATGCTGACGCAGCACACACACGCTTATTTAGGAGCACACGGTTTTGTGGTTTGTCAATCTTCAGGGCCCCTCACTTTTCAAACCTCAGTTAAATGCAGTTGGAAAAACTACCTTGCAATTTACAAACGTATTTGTGGTTGGATGTGTATGCGTGCACACGTGTGTCAACATGTGGTCAAGTTTGTGGACGTTTTTCGGTTAAAAACACTTTATCACAGTCTCCCAGAACAAAAAGGAATATTCTTGGTCACCTATTGTGCTTCTATTTAGTGGTTTTAAAGTTTTCTTTTTTCAATTTTAGAAATAAAAAATGGACTTGTAAAAAGAAGTAAGATTTGTTTATATTACCACAATAGTATTAACTCATTCACTTCCATTCCCGAATTTATTCACACACTTATTGTTTATTGGGCTGCCGATAAAGCGCTGGTACCTTCTATGAGGTGGCAGTATTTGTCTTTTGTACAGCTGCCCACATTTCAAGCTCAAATAACTCAGACCCATATAATTTAGGAATTAACTCTTTTTCTGATGAAAGCTTTCTTACGTTGCATTGAATGTTTATGTAGTCCTAAAAGTCGATATTCTATGGGTCCTGCAATTTGAGTGAAAATGACAGAAACTCTGGCATTGGAGTGGACACAATTTTGCACATTGTCTGGCAATGAATGAGTTAATTAAAACTGTATATCAGTGATTTTTTTCCTTCACAAACTCAAGGAAAATAGCGTTACACTCGACGGCGATTACTTCCAAGAAAAAATATATAATTTGGATTTAACTTGTATATCTTTAAATTTAATTCACATTGCAAGCACCCTTCTTATCTCCCAAATTAGTTTGAAAATGAATGGAAGTGGAGTTTATTTGTTCCAACAGATTAATATTGAGATTTTTGTTTTTAAATAAGAAAAATAGAAATCCATAGTATGATACTTTATAAGGACATATATTAAAGATGTGATTAAATGTAAATATTTTTGCCACATCCATGATATTTTGCATTATGTGTTAGCCCTGCGCTAGCAGGCATTATAAAGCAAGTGTTTTTTCTTTAATACAATATTTTTTCTCTTTTTTTTTAGTTAACACAATTCAGTAGCAATAAATGGCTTGTATACCAAAATTGTATGCATTGAGCGCAGATGCGTATGTGGATCTGTCGCGGCTTGGAATTGAAGCGGATTTACATGGGACAGAAGATGTGAGACGGTCTCTTTTCGTCAATAGATACTATTGCTTCTTGTCTGCTTTCAAAATTTAGCTTGTAGCAGACGTGCATATTTCACCATGACGTCCCTGATCCGCTGGTGAAAATGGCACTTTGATCCTTTCCTTTCATCTACAACTGCTTCATACACCAAATAGGGTGACTGTTTTAGTCTTCTGTGTTGTGTCACATTATTTGTTATTTAGGTTTTTGTTGTTGTTTTGCCATCACCATGGCACCGCAAGAGTGTCTGCCTTCACAGCAGCTCCTGTATTTTGTTTTTCTACTTACTTTCCTCTTACTTTCATCATTTTGCTGCTGTGAAATGTAAATGTCACCACTGTGAGACAAATAAAGGTTAATCTAATCTGATCTATATCAAGGAAAACAATATAACTCCAGTTTATACCCCAAGAAGAAAGCACACATCTGCTCTCTTGTACCTCAAAGACCCCCATGACATGTTTCTTGCAGTTGATTGTCGTATATAATTGACCGCAGTGTATTTGCAATATTGTGGTTACCTCGTGAAGGGGTAAAAAAAATTGAATCGCTGCAGCAACGCTAAAGGTGGTGTGCATTTTACACCACTACAAAGTACAACCACAGTCATAAACATTCACAAATATACAATATGGTCTCTTTCAATGCGTTGAAATGTGAAACGTAACGTCCACATTGGATGACTGAGTGTACCGAGTAACATGGGATTATATTTCTTGAACAGCCCATTCCCAAACAGAACATGAGCCGCTCCTATTACGTAATAAGCAGTGACGTAACTCGAGTCTTGCTGGCTCGGGATAGCGCTTGCTTGGGAGCACCCAACAGAGGGAGGGATCCAGGGGCCTGACCAACCACACTACCATCACTCCCCACGTCCTGTCCCGCGCTCTTTGTTGGAATTACACGGTTTATTTCAACTGTCAAGCGGCCGCGGGCAAGCGGCGTTCTAAACGATGGCCGTCGTATGCCGGAAGTTGTTGTGAGAACAGGAAGTGCTCTGCAAATGGAAGTGCGTTTTTTTAAAACGTCTGCGTCGGGTTGGCCGTGAAAACAGCAGGTAACGAGACGACTTAAGTCAACTTGGAAATGTTTATTTACTTCACCAATGGAGAGGCAATTTAACTGCTTGTTTGTGCGCGTGCGCAGGTCTGACAGGTGTTCGCGGGGAAAGTGATGGAATGTGACGCGCCCCCTAGTGACAACTCTATAAAAGGAGGTACATTTCTTTGAAAGATGATACACATGTATGTTTTATTATTATTTTATTTACTGTTACACAAAATATCCAGCACTGTATTTCCGATGGTGTACCATTTTATACATGGGCCTTCAATGGGGATTTAGGTAATTTAATTAATCTACCTCTAATTACCACCACGACCAGATAGACTATGACACGCATAGCGACTGGATGGTTTCAAAAAGTCCACCCATCCATTTTCTGCAGCAGGTGTCCCCTATAGGGTCCCGTGTGAGAATCAGAATCAGAAAACCTTTATTCGTCCCACAATGGGGAAATTTGCAAGAGGTGAACTCTTATCCAGATGTTGTGAACCCTTGACAAATTAAGTACAGTCTGAATTGTTTATATCGTTACAAGACAAGTTGTCTCTAAATCACGCTACTTTATTTCTGAGGAATTCAAATCAAGATCGCAAAATAGAAGGATGTAGTCTTTTTTAATTCACAAAGGCTGCATTACCTATTGATTTATGATTAAATCACGCGTTTTTGGTTTTAGTGAGCACTCGAATGAGCTGCAACTATATGTTGAGTAATTTAACAACTATAATATAAATAGATAAATAAACTGTTTGCCATCTTAATCCATGGTTTATTTGCATTTACGTTCACAAAAACCAGTGCTTGTTTTGTGTTTGAAAACTGCATGGTGGACCATTCTCATCCACTTGGAGCCCTCTTCATCCCACTAACACACCTCGCCCCACTCGCTTTGTGAGTGGGTTAAAAATGGCAGTAATCTGGAGTAATCCATGGGGATTAGCCCTCATTTTGCTTTGGTTTTTTTATTTTTGCTCAATGGCTTTCTATTCCTAGCCTTGCTAAAATAAATCTGTGTTCCCTTGAGAAGAGACTACCGTATTTTACGGTGTATAAAGCGCACCGGAGTATATGCGCACTCCCAATGAATAGTATATTTTCAAACTTTTTCCATATATAAAGCACACCATAGTATAAAGCAACTTCAATGAATGAAAAAAAAGTTATCCAAACATGATATCTAAATATATAATAGATTTCAAAGTATCAGGCAAAACACATTATAAAACACCACAGTAGAGGCTGCGGTTAAGCACTCCTGTTGGGGGAAATTGAGTCGTTGGCTGCTGACGTTGGGTGCGCTTTAGACAGCGGAAAATATGGTATATTTTACTTGTTTCTCTGCCATAAATACAGCATTCTGTCGCCACATGTTGTCCAAAATACACTACCACACTTAATCGCTGCGAGCAGGGTTCGAACCTGCGCGGGAAAATCCCATTGGATTTCAAGTCCAACGCCTTAACCACTCGGCCATCGCAGCTAACGGTGACAGGTTGCCCTCCATGTGGAGACATGACCGTGTACGGTCTAACGTAATCGCTCAATGTTGTCTGGTTCGTCTAAACTGTATTGTGATTAGTATTGCTAATGTAAAATAAGGATGGAGCAGATTAATTCCTCACAGCCACTCCCATCTTGTTTCATACCGCTTTTGTACCGTCTTGTTCTGTATGTTGTCGACTGAAAATGACGTCAAGATCCTCTCGAGCTCACATTGTGAACGCCAAGGCCTCCCTGTTTAAGGACAATTTATTTTGGAAAATGAATAGCTTTCACTTTATATCTTACATTTGTTGCAGATACGTTTGTAGATACCAGTAGGTAGATTTGACTGTTGAATTCAAATGTAAGGCTCAAGTGGGGCGAACCTAAATACACTTAAATAATATACATGCGTTGAAATGTTGAGTAAACTAACTGCGTGTTTGTTTTTCACAGGAGCAGCGTCCAAGAAGACTCATTTGAGTAAGTGCAACTGTGTGCGTGTGCGTGTGCGCGCGTGTGTGTGTGTGCGTAGGGGTAAAGACATCGCTGGTCTTGTGCTAGATATTTTTGCATGCAATGTGGTTTATGTCTTTGGTCGGGAAAGTGTCAATTGCACCTGCTTAGAAATTTACATAAAATAATGACACATTTTCCTACCTGTTGACCTTGGCTTATAGCTGCACTTATAAATGATTACAATTCCCGTACAAAAGTTGTGGTACACCATTCATAATTTGAAATGATAAAAAAGCGCGGACACCAGCCGAAATGCAGACATTTTACCACGCACGTGCACGTTATGCTTTTATCAATCCGACCGTGCGGATCAATTCTAAAAATATACGATTGAGAATTACTCTTGTTGGTTTGTTGTGACAATAGTAGCGATCGGCGGCAAACTGCATTTGAGCCAAAATGGTCTTTGTATGATCGGGTTACAATTGAATTTTATTCCCTTATAAAAATTGTAGTACGCCGTACACTACTTGAAATAATAAAATAAAAACAAAATACGGGGACATGTATAACTTGACAGGTATGCATTCACACACTGGAGTTGAGCCATTAGCAACATAGTACGTACATGACCTGCACCTGTGTTGCGACCCCCCCCCCCCCAACACTCACACGCACACACGCAAACACAGCAGCAACAGCCTTGCTCAACACAGAGATAGCATCTCAAATGGTACCAACCTTTCAAGTTGGTAACGCATCCACAATGCACCTGGTTGCAAGATAAGATGCAATGCGACATGCACCGTAGTACCTCTCACCACATGACCGAGTCAGGTGGAGCGTTGGTTAAAAAATATTGTATTTATTTCAGGCCACTTCTGTGCAGATGCACAAATAATTCATTTGGAGTGTGGCAAGAAACATGGGATTACAGTACTGTATTTTCCGGTGTATAAGGCGCACCGTAGTATAAGATGCACCGCCAATGAATGGTGTCTTTTCAAACTTTTTCCATATACAGTATAAGGTGCACCGGCCTGACTATAAGGTGCACCTTTAATGTATGACAAAAGTTTTCCAAATAGAATACTATAACAATATATATGTTTCCACATATAAAACACACCACATTATAAGGCGTTACAATAAACTGGGGTTACGTACGACTTCTTCTACAGGGGGAAATGATGTCGGTGGCTGCTGACAGTTGTTGCCAGACCTGTTGTGGCAGCTTCAGATGTTGTTAAAGTACTATATAAACCAATATGAATGCATTGCATTGTATTTTGGACAGTCACCTTCATTTCAAGCTCATATAACTCCAGACACATATAATTTAGGAATTAACTATTTTTTTCGATGAAAGAAGAGAGTGTAAGGTTTCTAATGCTGTATTGAATGTTGATGTAGTCCTTAAACTGAGGACTGAGTAAAACCACAAAGGGAAAAAAAAACATTTGCAAATGTGAGTGGGGTAAAGGTGACAACAAAGCTTTGAGGAAAAAGTCCCCTTTTGAAAAGATTTGAGGGACAGTCCCATTTCTTTATCTTTTGGTTCCACATACGGACAAGAAAGATGGTGCCCCCCATACCCCATTCACTCCTCCCTCCCCTTGCAAATGATGCGCGCTGAGGCCGTAACATGTCAGCAACCCGTTTCACACAATAGCTGGATGAGGTGGTGCTCGTCAGAGTCATAGAGGAAAGGACAAGTGAGTTTTTGAAAGTGGGACAAACATCTGTGACAAGTGCTGGACTGAGGATGATGCGAGGTAGGCATCCATTTATTTTGTTGCTTGAGGGTGCTTGAGCAGGGGTTTTTTGAAATGCAACATTTGATGTCATATTCAGTATTTGATAACTGATTGAGTAAAAGTTGGGCCATGAAGGATCCAATATGGCACTGGAGCAGTTTTGACAAGGGTTTCTCTGGTTTTGACAACTTAACCTGTATAGCCTGTTTGGGGTGTTGATTTGTACACTTTTCTAATACTCCAACCAAATTGTAATCTTCTCTAAATTCCACTTTTGACCCATCAACTGCATGACATAATTTCTATAATATTTTATGTGATCATATCCAGCTCCATCTCCAATAATTTTCTCTTCATTCAGGGTGTCTTAATTTGTCATATCGTTATTTATTCTGTTACGACATTAACCCTCATATTATGTTGAAAAAAAATCATGTCAAATTATTAAAGGAAGAGGAAAGGAAAGAAATAATTAGAAAAACAAAATACAGAAACAAATAATATGAGGATTAATGAATTAAGTATGCTGATGAGGTGGTACCTAAGCAAATAGGGCAATCAGGCCAGTCGTCAGTCAGGACAATAGAAGTAATCAGTGGAGCCGCAGGGAGGAGGCCTCTGCTCCCCCCACCTGCCTATATATAGGGCCGAAACTACAAGCAAGACTTCGCTGAAGAAGATGGATGGATGGATGGGTGGATGGATGGATGGATGGATGGATAGATAGATAGATAGATAGATAGATAGATAGATAGATAGATAGATAGATAGATAGATAGATAGATAGATAGATAGATAGATAGATAGATAGATAGATAGATAGAGACAGAGAGAGATGGATAGATAGATAGATAGATAGATAGATAGATAGATAGATAGATAGATAGATAGATAGATAGATAGATATATAGATAGATAGATAGATAGATAGATAGATAGATAGATAGATAGATAGATAGATAGATAGATAGATTGCATTGTTTTTTACGTCAAACAATTTCATTTTATATCTGCTCCCACCCTTGGCTGTACATCTTATATCTATTCCAAATTTAGTTGATATGTCTTATCCAACCATTATCAATAAATAGCACCCATCTTCATGAGCCTCTAAAATCAAAATAATATCCCACATACGCTACCTGTCCTTTTTTTCCCACACAACACAAAATCAAATGAATTGCGAATGCTCCGTGACATTTGGGGGATTCCTAGGTCTGTTCATCTAAAAGGGTTTCCTCTGTTATGCTTCAGCGTTTTTATCAAAGTCTTCACATCAAAGCGCGCAGTCTGGCAGGTGACACATTTCTTGCAAAAACATGAGAAATGATAAACAAGCGTTGAAGTGATTAACACGCGAATGTGAATGTCAAACCATGACGGATTTCCAAATGGATCATTTCGTAGATCTCATCTGATGCAATCAAGTCATCTAGCACTGAAGATGAAAAAAAAAGATATTTGAATTTTGAATTAAAAATTGTAATATTGTCTCAATGGAATACTTCACGTTAACGGAGGTAATATTATATGCTGTACCTAAATGCAGTGTAATAACGTGTAAACCACAGTCAGTATTGCCCATTTTCAATACCGTTTTAGTATATACAGTATTTAGAATTAGAACAATTAGAATATATATATATATATATATATATATATATATATATATATATATATATATATATATATATATATATATATATATATATATATATATATATATATATATATATATATATATATATGGGTGTGTGTGGGTGTTCTTATTAATTTTTCTTAATACTGGTACCAAAGACAAACTTCCGTCACAGGAAGATTGAGGTTTTTTTTAAATCCATTTACAGTTTATAACGCAGACTGCTGACAGGTGATTTTTGTCTGAAGCAGATCTGTTTCGCCCACCCAACCAGATACCCCCTTCCGCACACATACAAGCACACACACAAACCCCAGAGCGTTGTGCAAAAGTTGTGAGCATGATATAAATCTAGATTTCAGTTCCTTCCTTCCTATCAAGAAAGCTCTCTGCTGAAGGAGCAGGCAATGCAGGTAAAGAAATACAATGATTTCTGACGTTTGTTTAAATAAAAATACATACAGATTCCTAAAGAAGATTTAAAATAAATCACCATCGATTAGAAATACTCATGCTCGCTCACAGATCAGTGTTTGTATGTGAACATCCTTCAAACTGAAGATATAAGTGCAGCTTTAAAGGACAACCAACATCACTTTTTAGTTTCCTAACTGACATCAGAAAAACGTTTTATAGCATCTAAAACACTCAAAACACGCAGTATGATATTTTTATTCAAATGCAAAACACCAAAAAAATTAGGCAAGGCAAGACGTCTTGGCGTTACACCAGGAACAAGGGGGCGGGGCCTTCTGAAACGGGCCACTTCCGGGTTCAATTTGAAGTAGTTTTTGGACACAAAGTCATTTTTATTTGTGTTTTGCATTTGACTAAAAATATCATACTGCGTGTTATGGGTATTTTCGATGCTATAAAACATTTTTCTGGTGTCACTTAGGAAACAAAAAAGTGATGTCGGTTGTCCTTTAAGTAAATAGTTTTGTACTCAATGCTTGTTTATTGAGTCAAAAGAGCACATTGTCTCAGGTTGTACCCAAAAGTATGAATCGGTCCCATTGAACCCCACTTTAGCCGATCTGATGTATTTACATGGCATTTATCAGTTACTGGGCAAAATCAGACACGCTCTGGTCTGAAAAGTTGCTGGAAGGTTGTTTGTGAGGTGCGTGATTGCAAATGTGCGAACAATGAAAGGTTGTGGGTCATGCTGGATTTCCTGTTGTTTTGAGGTCGACAATCACAACTGAAATTGCGACCGAGACCGCTATTTTCCTTCATTTGGCTCATCCTGCACCTATCAAAACAAATTGTCACCACTCTGCAATTTTGACCACAATGTTTTAGAACAGACAACGATGAAGAATGATTAGATTGAATTTATTCTACCTGGAGAAGTTGTTTATGTTCTTTCCTAGTGCACCACCTTTGTGTATAAATGGCTGAGTGTATTTCACAGACAATAAACGGCAAATTATTACAGTGAGACCTTGGCTTACGAACTTAATTGGTCCCCAGACAGAGTGTGTAAGGCGAAAAGTGTGTATCCCAAAAATTAATTTCCCATAAGAAACCATTACTATTAGAATAATCTGTTCCCAGGTCTTCATAAAATACAATTTTCAAGTAAATAAGCCTTAAAACTACACACAACATACCTTATTCTATCTATAATAAATGTGTTATTGTATTGTAATGAAAGAAATACACTGCACTGTATAATAAATTCACTTTATTTTCATTTGTGATGGTCATTGATGGCTTGATGGAATGGAGTTGGAGGTCGGAGGTCAGCGGGAATTGCTGTTTGGAAAGAGAGTCACATTCCATAAGGACTGTAATTAAAGAAATAAACTACTGTAAAATAAAGTCGTTTTATTTACTTTTGTGACGTTCGTTGATGGCTTAATGGAATGGCGTTGGAGGTCGGAGGTCAGAGGGAATTGCTGTTTGGAAAGAGTCACATTCAACCTTCATTAGAATGTTGCATGAATTGTTTCAATAAATTGTGTCCGTCCGCCGAATGAATTAAAAACAAACCTGTATGACCCATGACAGTGAAATTATCACAATCTGATTGCAGATTGCCCCCGTTTTGGTCTCTTTGGTTATAAGGGTGATGATAGGTATGGCACCAGGAAAGAAGGGCACACACTGACACACTAACACCCTGACACAGTTTGACCCAAATAGACGACAAATCAACAAAGATGCTTGTTTTGCATTCGCCGCAGGAGGAATAATGTCCATAAGAATCGACTTTTTAAACAAAGTAACATCACAAGCCTGCTGCGATCAACCTGTAACCGCATACGCACGTATATATGCACGCACTTGAACACGCATGCCATGATGAGCAAAAAAACAAAATGGCGGCTAAGACGAACGAAGCACGGGTAGCAGTTTTGCAGCGCTTTAACTTTCTTAGTTGATGTGTACTGTTTTAAAATGATTCTTTCGGTCCTTCAGATTGACATGAAATGCCATTCCTACAACAGCCACTAGCCTTGCATCCCGCCCTGCTATTTAAATCATTATGTATTGTATTGTATTGTATTGTATTGTATTGTATTGATGGGAAGGTTTCGTATCGGCCCCATTTATATATCCCTAATGGGATATATAAATGGGGCCGATACGACCAGTCAGACTTTAGTTCGCTGACGAAGCCTCTTGGATAGGAGGCGAAACGTCCGAAACCTTCACTTTTGTACAGATGACGGCTGAAGAAACCTTCTCATCGATGGACCACTCCTGTACGACTGAGAGCTTACACAGACGTATTGTATTGTATTGTATTGTATTGTATTGTATTGTATTGTATTGTATTGTATTGTATTGTATTGCTTCTAGAAACCTGTGTCGCAGGCAATGACGCAAATCTTTGTTGACAGAAATGTTTATTCTTCGTCACGGTTTTGCAAGGTGGTGATGGCGGGTGCGGATCCCAAAAAGCAGGCAGGAGGGAGCAGGAGGTTGTGTTTGACAAACTGTATTAAAATAAAGTCAGCAGGAACAAAATCTAAAACATCAAAATCGTCTGAACAAAAAAAATACAAAGTATCAAAAGAAAACCAAGATTAAAAGTCCGCCAAGGTGAAAAAAACACATGCACCACACACAATGCATACAATTGCATACAACAGCAACAATGACCCGACACCGGATGGTCGTGCCGGGAGTCCTTTTAAGTGGCACTGATTAAAACGACCAGCACCTGCAAGGCTGCAGGCAAGGCTGACGTCGTTATTCGTTGGTCGCCAATCCGAACGTGGCAGTCCGCCACTGATCGGGATGACCAGCACCTGTGCAGGTGCAGGCGGGGCCGACAGCGCCACCCGTTGGTCGCCAACCAGATCATGATATATTCAACATTTTTTTCAACATTGGAAAGAATATTTGTTCTTAAACAAAAACCATCTTCAAACAAAAATATATATATTCAATCCTCCATGTTTTTCCATTTTCGAGCATTTTAACTCATTTGCTGCCATTTCCGAATTTTTCCAGAAATTGAAAAGCATGACGAGGAGCGCCATTCCCGAATGTGTTTGGCTTTTGTTTGTTTTTTTTTTCTTGCCAGGGGTGCCGCTAAAGCGCTGGTCAGACCTCTGGCAATGGTTTTCCCTTCTATGAAGGGTCAGCATTTGCCTTTTGTCCATGTTAGTGCTTTGTTACAGCTTCAGCTGTTGTTAAAGCGCTCTTTAAATCAATATGTATATATTGTATTGTATTTTGTACATCTGCCCCCATTTCACGCTCAGATAACTCCAGATCCATATAACATAGGAATTAACACCTTTGTGATGAAAGAGGAGACTCTAAGGTTTGTAACGCTGTATGGAATATTTACGTATGTAGTCCTAAAACTCAATATTGTGTGGGTCCTGCAATTTGAGTGAAAATGACAAAAACCCTGGCACTGGAGTGGTCACATTTTTGCACATCATGTGGCAGTGAGTGAGTTAAAAAGCTCCCGGGAGCTACTAGATGGCGCACAGAAAAGCTTATCCTGTGACTGTGAAGTATCCTTGACAGTTTTGAAAGGCGCTGATAAAGGAAATGTATTATTATTAAAGAGATGCAGTCAGCTCCGGCGCCGTGTGTTACTGACCCAGATGTAACAGCTAATTGAGGTTAGGAGTGTTTAGGGTGAAAAGGGGATGGCCATTATTGGCAATGATGGCTCGAGAGAGCATTACTGGCAGAAATGTCCCTGATGAGCGAGACAGAGAAGGATTCGGCTGCGAAAGACACAACTTGAGAATCTAGTCAACCACTTGAAAAGATTTTGAGGTTTCACACTTGTCGCCTCGTTCCATTTGTGCAAATTCCACCTCCTCACAAGCCAGACGCCTTTCTTGACGGGCATTTTTGTCATTATTAGTGATCGCGGGATGGAAACTTGATGTTCAGAGGGAAGTCCATTGGCAGAGTAGGAATTTAACTTTCAAAATCGGAAACAAATAAAAAAATCACTAGCTTGTCCAAACATTCATATTAGCTGTTTGGTTTCATTCAATTTAATTTCTAGTGTTAAATTGAGTAGCATGTCTGTCGACTGGTTAGCACATTCGCATCACGGTGCAAAGTTGCAGGGTTCGATTTTGGGTTCGGCCTTTCTGCGCGCAGTTACTACATTCTCCCCATGCGTATGTGGATTTTCTCCGGGATTTCCGATTTCCTAACACATGTGTGGCAGGGTAATGAAACTCTCTAAATTGTCACTACTTGTGAGAGTGAATGAATGAAGTCCATTGCAGCAATCTATTTATTTATTTATTTATTTAGTTATTCATTTGTTTGTGTCCGATTAAAACTTCGTTTGTCTCTCCTGGTTCGCGCATTGTCTGGAGTTCACTTGATAAAAATATCAGCAAGTACAATAGATGGTGGACAAACATCTACTTTATTCTAATGAGGCAGAGAAAGCACTTCTCGTCTCGGTGGGACGAAGACATGAGCACAAGAGCACAAAGAACAAAGAGAAAGCAAGAGAGAGAGCTCCCGCTCTGACAAGTTTTTAAACGTACAGAGTGGCGATCTGTTGTCCAATCAGTTGCGAACAAGTCGACCTTTCCCGTCCAATCGGTTACGAGCAACTCAGTGTTGGGCGGGTCTTAGATTGAAGTTGGAGCCGCTGCTTTTTTCCTCCAACGGCTATTGAACTAATAAGACTGATAGTTTTATTTAACTAAATTAGACTGAAATTAAACGTGCACAATTCATAATATATACTAAGCTAGACATGAAAAAACATATGTTTACTAATATAAACATGAAATAACGTAATATGTTTACTAATGTGCATAAACACTCTATCATTCCCTCCTGTTGTACATTTAAACATCAGTTCATACATTTCCAAAAGATTTCATGCATGCACGTCATACTAATTGCACAGGGAACCATTCTAATCTCATCTATCCAACGTCTAATATTATTTAACTTACCATGGAGAAGGCGAAAAACCTCTATCACAATTTTGCTGCTGTGATATATAACCTCTCCATTTTTGAGGGTTTTTAATGAGGAAAACTCCTTCTCGGCTCTCCGTTTTCTTTTTTTGCTTTTGTTCTTTGGAGCAACCACTCTCTGGCCATGGTGTACTATCCCTAGCTACAACACTGGGTCCCCTTCACGCATTTGTTGATACAAAACCTTTGCGTAATTCACCTGAGAATTAGTTATCATATTCATTAGCATTGTTCTTAAGCATGGAATAATACAACCAATGACTAAGAAAATAAGTACAATCACAATTGCGAATGGGATAAACAGTCTGAGCAAAGTCTTATACCAAGAGCCCCCAAAGAGCCCGTCAAAGATCCACGGTTGATCAGGCCGGTGATCTTTGGCCATGGCATCTCTGAGATCCCTGACAACAGACAGAGCATCAGTCATGTTTATGGAATTCGCTTCTTCGGGTATGTACGTACAACAAGTATCACCCACCATAGCACAGACGCCCCCTTGTGGCGCGGTCAAAAGGTCCAAAACCATTCTATTTTGCAGCACCATTTGTCTAATTGCTGCAATTTCAGTGTTTTGCATTTCATCTACTTCCAAACTGGCGTTTACAAACACTTGAAACCTGTAGTCAATTGTTTCAATTCGTAGCATGTTTTTAGCTACTCCAATTTGTGGAAAAAGAGCTAACATTACCTTACTTCCCGTGCTATGGTGTTTGAATTGTTCTGGAACATCAGTTCCCCAGATCGAATCGTGGGGCTTAAACGACACTCTTCTTTTCACATGATGGTGTGCTGGACGACTGGTAATGATGAAAGTATTGTCAGTTACAGTAACAGGTGCGCACATACCGTAGGCTTTCGGGGGAATAAAAGAATATACTTTCCATCCACATAACCACCAAAGATGTGAAGATACAGGTAAAATGGTGACATTGGTGTTTAACGGTAGCACGTATAAACATCTATTCTCATCTATAAAACCTAGATTTTGACCTGTACCGTACATTGCAACGCATACTGGTAATCGCAATCCGCTCTCGGTCATAACCTGATTTTCAGTTTCCAAAATGGTATCCAAACTTGGAACAATCTCTCCTCTCGAAGCATTGCGAAGAACTGGAAAATGTTGATCAGGTTTATGCGAAGATATTAACATATACGCAGCTCGAGCCATTTTATCTCCAAATACCTTTGAATGCACTCTTTGTTGCGTTACAGAATGTGGCATAAAAGAACAAACAAAGCAATTACTTTTCCTATTTTGTTTAGCAATTAATGTAGCATAACGATACCACGTGTTTGATAACAACGGATTCCAGTCATGTTTTTCTCCTGCAAATGGTTGATATAATGCGTCCATGACATCTGAATTTTGGGCTTTTTTGTCAGGTGTTTCCATCCAGGCTGTCGGTTTGATGTGCGGTTTATTTTTGAACGGCGATGTCACGACTGGTGTTGTCAAAGATGACATCATGCATATAGTTACAGGAAAACCAGTGTGATGTTCACGAAAATCAGGACAGAGTCTCAAGTCCATGCATCCCGCAACCTTGTGGGTTACGATAACGAGTTGGATATCTGTCATTGTGCCAGTTCCAGTTCCTAACCAGTTCCCTTGAGTTATCTTTCTGACAATTCGTTTTGCTTCTTGGGCACAGCTATTTTGAACCCATTTTGTTTTGGGCTCAGAATGGACCACAACTGAGTCCCAACCAGTGGTCCAAGTCTTCCCTGACTTGATACGAGCGTACCAAGGACCATGAGGGTAATCACTTCCCGTTTGTCGTGCTTCGTTCCTGAGGATGTTAAGAGGAAATGAGATGATTCCTGCATCTTGTAGTGGCAAGCAGGCTACAGGATGTGCCATGCTAGGGCACTTTTCTGTCATCGTTGGTTGCAATGGTGGAGTTTGGCAGGCTGATGGAATGGGAGGCTTTACGTGCGTCATCTGGATTGCCTCCACTAATTCATACAGCAAGATGATGTGGACCAAACCCATGGCTATTGAGTGGTTTGGCTCCGTCTCTCTTCCACCTGCTCCGGATCTGGTTGGTGAACGATTTTGCAGTGGCTTTGATGCACCCAGGTGGACCTCTCGGCGATTTTGATGGCAGTTGGCGTGGTTATCAGCACGGTGAATGGCCCCTCCGACTTTGGTGCAGACCTTGATCAGCACCTTCGGGGAGCCCAGCAGCCTCTCTGTTCCTGCAAAGGGAACACAGGACTGCGGCAGTACACGTGCTGTGGACCTCTTTGTTGTTGTACAACATTTCACACAACCATTTTGCCAACAAAGCGCCTGGATCTGATTCATTTTCTTGCCAGGGCACACCTTCCCATAATGGGAGGATGAAAGGTCTGCCATGCAAGATCTCAAAAGGCGTTAAGCCATTATTAGTGGGTGTTATTCTCATATATAATTTAACCAAAAACAGACATTCAGGCCAAGGTTTGCCTGTTGCCTCCATGGTTTTTCTGAGTCGATTTTTTATTGTGCCATTCGTTCTTTCAACCAATCCTGCACTCTGTGGATGATATGCACAGTGGTTTTTTAATTTAATACCTAAATGTTCAGAAATTTTGGTGATTACGTCATTAACAAAATGTGGTCCATTATCACTCCAAATTATTCTTGGTATGCCATGTTCTGGAATAATATGTTTGCATAATGCTTTTGCAACGGATAATGCATCGGATTTCTTTGAAGGCACAATTTCCACCCATTTGGTGAATGAATCAATTAACACCAAACAGTATTTATAAGAATTACTTGTGCTTAGTTCAATGAAATCCATGTGGACCACTTCAAAGGGGTGTGACCCTTGTGGAAATGTTCCTCTTTTTGGTCGCATGTTACCTTGTGGATTGTGTTTACAGCAAATCAAACAACTCCGACAAAAGTTTTTTGCATACGAATTGAAACCTTTGCTTAAATGGAATACTTTCCCTGCTATAAACACCATGCCCCCTGTTGATATATGTGAACTACCATGGCTCAATCGAGCCACCATAGGGAACATGTTTCTTGGTAAACATGGTTTGTTGTCTATTTTATACAACTCATCAACGAGCTTAGCACCATCGGCAAGCCACAAATCTTTTTCGGACTTTGTAGCTAACGCTTGCATGTCCTTTAAAACTTGTGTAGGCACTAATTCACGCATTTCTTGATTGACCAAATTGAAAGTAGTCTGAGCGGCGTTCTTAGCTGCTGTGTCCGCTCTGGCATTGCCTGAGCTAATTCTGTCTTTAGCTCTCGTGTGCGCTGCACATTTGCATACAGCTACACTTTTTGGAAGGAGGATAGCTTTCAATAAGCCTCTCAATAAATCTGCATGTTCGACAGATTTTCCGTTCGATGTAGTCATTCCTCTGCGGTTCCACTGAGCTGCAAAGCAGTGAAGTGTGGAAAACGCATATTGACTGTCCGTAAAAATCGTCACCGTTCTCCCTTCCGCCCATTTACACGCTTCAGTCAATGCAACAATTTCTGCTGCTTGTGCTGAATACGTGTTTGGTAATGAGCCATCAGCAACAATTTCAACATCGGTCACAACAGCATAGCCTACCCTGTTAGCCCCTGCGTCTGACCTAGACGCAGAGCCATCAACGTACAGGTAGATGCTGTCAGGTAAAGGTATGTCTTTTAAGTCTGGTCGTGGTTTGCAGTTCTCATTTATTCTGTCAACGCATGAATGTGGTTCTCCGTCCACAGGTAGAGGTATAAGTGTCGCTGGGTTAATGCTATTGCACCTCTCAACAGTTATATGTGGTTGTTCCAGCAGGGTTGTCATGATAGACAAATGTCGTGCTGGTGACAAGAAGGTCATTTTTGTGCCTGTAATCAATAAGTCAACTGAGTGTGGTACCATCAGCGTTGTGGGATGAAAAAGTACTAGTTCAGCTGACGACTGAACTGCCAACGCTGCGGCACACACTGCTCTAACACATGCTGGAAGAGCTGCAGCTACTGGATCCAGTCTTTTAGAATAGAATGCAACTGGTCTCAGCTTTTGTCCATGCTTTTGTAACAGGACTGAAGTCATGTATTTGTCTTTGCAGTCAACTGTTTGAACAAAAGGTTTGTCATAGTCAGGTAAAGCTAAGACGCTAGTGTTTGCTATCAAATTTTTTAATTCTGTAAATGCTTTACTGCCCTCTTCGGTCCACTGAAAAGAGTCTTTCAGTGCCATTTCGTCTTGGTATATAAGTGTCAATAATGGTTGGGTAACTTGTGCATAATGCGGAATCCAAGTTCTGCAATAATTGCACAGTCCCAAAAACGTCATCATCTGTTTTTTCGTCTTAGGTCGAGGAACCTGCAAAATTGTCTGTTTTCTCTTAGTTGTCAACTCTCTTCCCTTTCTTGACAAAAGATGTCCTAAGAAAACTACTTCTTGTTGACAGAACTGCAATTTATCCAAAGAAGCTTTGTTACCTGTATTCGCTAAATATTGGAACAAAGCTATTGATACAGTCTTGTTCTCATCTGCAGTCGGTGAAGCAATTAAGATGTCGTCAACATACAAAAGAATCTGAGAAGATTCAGGATGTTTAAAATCAGCAATACACGAAGACATTTCCTGTGAAAAAATTGTAGGACTATCTGTAAACCCTTGTGGTAATCTTGTATATGTATATTTTTTCCCATTAAATGTAAATCCGAACCAATGACGTGAATTTTTGTGTAACGGAATGGAGAAAAAGGCATTGCTCAAATCAATCACTGTAAACCATTTTTTGTCAGGTTTTAAACTGTTCAATAATGTGTGCGGGTCTGGCACACACGGAGCACGTGATTGTATGGATTTATTTACCTGTCGTAAATCATGCACCATTCTCCAAACTCCAGATTCCACTTTTTTAACAGGAAATATCGGTGTATTACATTCACAAGTTGGGTCTTCAATCAAAATACCAGCTTTCACCATATCCCGTATTACAGGGGTGATGCCAATAATAGCATCCTGTTTTAATGGATATTGTTTAAGTCTTGGTCGATAAGTCGTTTTAGGCAATACTTCAACTGGTTTCGCTGTTTTAAGTAAGCCCACATCAGTTTTTCCCGATGACCAAAGGGTGGCAGGGACGTCTGGAAAGTCCTCCGCCCCTAAAGTGGCCATCAGTCATAATTCTAGTGAATCGACCTTTACTGGGTCCCCCATAGCGTCAACTACGAAGGACTCCAGAAAATTCACTTTTTTGGGTTTATACCCTTCTTCTGTTGGTACTAAAGCTATTTGCAATTTTTGTAACAGGTCTCTCCCCAACAAATTTATAGGACACTCTCCACTCAAGACCATAGTGACCTTGTATGGACTTAGTCCCTCATCTAAAATTTTTATTGGTTTGGAAATCGGTAACAATGTCACTTTCCCATCTGCAGATACCACAGAAATTTGTTGTCGACTCGGAGTGACACCTGGAATGGTGTCTCTTAACACTGATCTGCATGCACCACTATCGCAAAGAAATTTGACATCCTTTTTCCCGATTTTTAGCCAATAATAAGGTTTTTCGTTTTCCGGTAAGGTTAAGGCAAACACATTAGTCAAATCCAAGATTTCAACTGGTTTTATTGATTCCCATTCCTCACTGTTGTGACTGTTGTCATCAGTGTTGAAATGGGGTTCCTCGCGTCAATCTGAATGTTTTGTTTTATGTCCTTCACCATATCGCGTATTATATGGTGGAGGTCTGTAAGATTTCCCATGTTTCCTTTTCGGTATAGGTTTCTTTTTGCAGTGGCGAGCCATATGCCCTACACTGCCACAACTGTAGCATCGATCATTGTGCGGCATCCGTCTCTTCATCCGATCCTGGTATAACACGTTCTCCATTATGTTACCCATGGTAGATGCCATCACATGTTCCATCGGCGAATCTGCACCATTTCCCCACTTTTTTCTCACCACTTCTTGGGCGTGGATTGCCCATTCCATGAGATCAACCAACCTTCCAGTCCGGTGTTGGACATAATGTTTGCGAATGAAATCTCCAATTTCCGGCGTCAAATTCTGCAAAAATGTTTGCTTGAATTGGTTGACATATATAGAATTCTCATCAGCAGATTCAGGAATACAGCAGTGGTTTCGAAAAACATTTTCCAAGCGTCCCCGAAAAATGTTAATATCTTCCCCACGTAACTGTCTACAATTCTGAATTAAGCCAAAGTTTGGTGTTTTCTTCCATAATGTTCGGATGTTTTCACAAATCAATCTTTGTTGGGTTGACGCTTCCTCGTACGTCATATTTGTTCCCATCGATGTTTTCCCAGTAAAGTCACCTTTCACCCGATTCCAATGGTGTCCCAAGTATCTCCTGAAAACCTTAAGTGTTTCTTGTCCATTCAACTGATAAGAAGCACATAATTCCTCAAAATTCTCAGTCCAACTTTCTGCATTTTCAACAACATTACCTAGTCCTTTACACGCCTCTGCGACATCACTGTCGCCCCATGGCCGATAAACCAAGATAGTTTGATCATGTATGCTTGAAGAATTAGGATTTGCTACCTGAATGAGTGGCAAAACGTCACAGTCGCTTCCATTATTCATTTCAATTCCATTCAACTCTTCAAACGGATACAATTGTCCAGAACAATTTGCTTTGCTCCTCGTACGCGAAGAGACACAATCAGCGGCAATCTGATTTGCCATCTCAGGTTGTAATCCTCGTATTCCTCCAGTAGGGGTCATAAGCGCTCCATTCTGCTGGTCTGCCCAACAGACATTTGGAGTCATCACCTGGGGGGCCCACGCAGGGGGGCCCACCCGCCCCACAGGGGTTGAACAAATGGCGTCCTCCCCCTTCTTCAGCTCCGCGGAGGATGGGTAGAAGGAGTGGTAGGAGGGGGGTTGTCGTGGCGCCTGCTCGGGGCAGCCCCCCGCCTCTCCCCCTCGCCTCCCGTGGGGGAGCCCTGGGGATTGAAACAATGGCTGCTCTCCATTTTCCACCAACTTTTCATTGGGACGTGCAACAGACGAAGCCACAGTTTCATCGTCAGAGCTCACTTTGGAAGACATTGCAACTATCGCTTTCTCCTCTTTTTTCATCCGTTTGGCTTCCATTTCTCTCTCTCTGATTTTTGCTTGCGCAATCCAAGCTTCGCAGGCAATTATCTCGGCACGTATCTTTCCAAGAGATTTTTTCATCGCGGATGCTTCCTGAAGTTTCAATCGAAACAAAACTTCCTTCAAAGGCTGGAGTTGTAAAGAACCAGAGAACGTACTACAGTCCATCCATTTCTTGCAATAAAGTTCGCTACCTGGGAACTTTTTGGACATAAACTTTACGTCCCTATGAATTGGGGTCTTTTTAGAAAAAATAGCACCCATTTTCACGATTGCAACAACAAATTCCTTCTTCAGCTATCACAAGAAAGGAAGCACACCTCGCGATGTTGATTCAAACCCAAGAACAAAGGGCGTGATTCGCGCCAATCCTCAGCCAGGATGCGCGTTCACGCACACACACAAGGAATGCTCTTACGCACACACACACACACACACACACACACACACCAACGGCTCAAATGACTTCGCCCCCACCCTTTTTTCTCTCCGAGACAAAGAACTTTCCCTGTGCCACGATGCTAGCATAGACAAACCAAGTTAAGAATGTATTTTTGATCTTATTTCTTTCCTCTCGACTCAGTACAATAGCAGCTGCCCTAAAACACTTCCGCTCTTCAGAATAAAAGCGGTCCACCACACAAACTGAATCCCAGCTATCACCACCTTGTGAACAATATTCTTTCGCTGGAAAACTTCCGATTCACAATTCGGCGTGTGGATATTGCGTGCACCTTAATATGCACTCCTCCACCGGCACACGTATTCTCATTTGGCCACCTTGCCTAACGAAAATCGCTTCACACCGGTCCGTACGTGAGTCAAGTGGAAAAGAGACTCTCTGGCCAGGAGGTCTCACAATGCATTCAAACAATGGCTGCTAGCTAGCGCGCTACTTACTTAGTGAACTTTTGAATGCTGCCGTGTAGTCCTTCAGCCAGAACGCGAGGAGCACAACTGCCACCAGAAAGTTGTGATTCTTTCCGTCTCTCGCGTGGAGGATTTTCGCGAACAGGCTTTAGTGAAGAACGAAAAAAAACTTCGTTTCTTCCGTAGGTCGTCCCAATCAAAGCGCAGATTTGACGCGCATCTCAATGCGGGTCTCCCGTCAAAAAATCATAAAACGGGTCAATCGCCAGGAGCTTCTTTAGCTCCCGTCTCGCCTTGACTGGTCACCCAGGTTGTGGTCCTCGAGCAAAGACTGGTCGACGTAGCACGGGTTTTTCGGCACCAATTAATGTCCGATTAAAACTTCGTTTGTCTCTCCTGGTTCGCGCATTGTCTGGAGTTCACTTGATAAAAATATCAGCAAGTACAATAGATGGTGGACAAACATCTACTTTATTCTAATGAGGCAGAGAAAGCACTTCTCGTCTCGGTGGGACGAAGACATGAGCACAAGAGCACAAAGAACAAAGAGAAAGCAAGAGAGAGAGCTCCCGCTCTGACAAGTTTTTAAACGTACAGAGTGGCGATCTGTTGTCCAATCAGTTGCGAACAAGTCGACCTTTCCCGTCCAATCGGTTACGAGCAACTCAGTGTTGGGCGGGTCTTAGATTGAAGTTGGAGCCGCTGCTTTTTTCCTCCAACGGCTATTGAACTAATAAGACTGATAGTTTTATTTAACTAAATTAGACTGAAATTAAACGTGCACAATTCATAATATATACTAAGCTAGACATGAAAAAACATATGTTTACTAATATAAACATGAAATAACGTAATATGTTTACTAATGTGCATAAACACTCTATCAGTTTGTTTGTTTGTTTGGTCGTTCGTTTGTTTGTTTGTTTATTTATTTATTTGCTCGCACTCTGCTGCTGTATTAATGTATGTTAACAAAAAAACACAACATTTTGTTTCTTTTCAGCTCAGAT